>NC_138085.1:51529647-51789647 GCF_964212035.1 Myotis nattereri
TCTCCTAATTGATCTTACCAGTACTCTAGTCATGCTCTACAGAGCGCTCTGAGAAGTTTTTCTAAAAGTCTATCAGATCAGTTCCCAGATTTACAAAAGCATCATTAATAACTCTACAAAAACCCAAATATCTACCGTCACCATATGACACACTTTCTGATGTTTCTTTCCTATCTGCTCACCTTCACATCTTGCCCTTCCCCA
Source organism: Myotis nattereri (assembly GCF_964212035.1). Lineage (NCBI taxonomy): Eukaryota > Metazoa > Chordata > Mammalia > Chiroptera > Vespertilionidae > Myotis > Myotis nattereri. The sequence goes on from NC_138085.1 coordinate 51,529,852, forward strand.
TCCCTCACCTGAAATATTTGCTTTTACTTTGTTCACAGGACTAATTGATATTTAATTTAGTAAATAGTTAATGAGCACTTACAATGTACCAGAAAATATACTAAGCAATTAGGGAAAGGGATAATTTTCAGCAGGTAAAAAAGGTTCTCAAAAAGAGGTAGCATCTGAGGACTTTGAAAAAAGGCTAGAGATTCCATGGGGGGAAAACTTTAGTGTGCACTATAATCACCTGGAGTGGCTTGTTAAAACACAGATGGTGGGGTCCCACTCCCAGAGTTTGGGATTTTCTAGGTCTGAGACAGAGGGGTGAAAATGTGAATTTCTATAAGGTTCCCAGGGGATGCTGATGCTCTTGGTTGCAGAATCACATTTTGAGAAGCACTGTTTTAGTGCAATTAACATCTAACTGCGGCAGCATTCTTATTTATCCCTAATCACTCAGAATACTGTGACACGTTTGTCAAACTTTAAGGCTCTCTGAGAAGTCTGATTCCCTTTGGAGGGCAATAGAGATGGGAGGGGGTATATGTATCTTATTCATCTTTGCACAGCTTTGGCCTATCACAGTGATGTTCTGCAAACACCAGGGCTCAAAAATGTGCTGCATTGATTGGATTAACAAATAACCATGCAGTAACACTCAGTAAGTCCCTTACTTAACCAATCCTTAGTAAAAGGGCATAGATGATTACCATTCCTAAGTTAGAAAAATGTAGACAAAGTGTTAAAAAACAAACAAACCCAACTTTGGTTCACCGAGTGCATCATTCCTCGTGTTTTCCTTAGACATTGGTGAGTGCAGTGTATCAGACCTCAGTCTGGTGTTGACTTCAGTCTGGATCAGTACATAGGTATTTACGTGTCTCTCAAATGCAAGAACACGGATTCAACCTGTGAAGCCACAGAACTGCAATATATTGCATATGCTATATTAAATGGACTGGAATACATTGCCTTGCATAATATTATTCCGTAGAGAAGGCTATACCTATTGTTCTGTATGCCGCGGGCATCCAGGAGGCCCTGTGGAGCTGGCAGGCCACCGGGAGACTGCTGATGGTGGAAAGGGGAGGTGAGGCGTTCCGGGTAAACCATGGTGTACTATGGGAGTTACTGGGAGGAATGCACCTCCGAAGTTGTAGCAGCATTTCAAGAACACCAAACGAAGCCACCGGACGGGTTCCTGCAACCATCAGGGCTGGAAGGATCCTGTTCACTGAGCCCTGTGAAGCTGAGCTCCATCTTCCCTCCGCCTCCTGTTGGGGCCAATGCGGTCTCCTAAGGAGCCCCCTCTATCGCGGCTGCGCTCACGCCCAGGTGGTCCCGCTCGCAGGAGACTTTCATTTCCGCCCGTGGAATCCTCGAGCCTTTTCCCGCCAACGGCCCGGTTTCCGCCTCCCGCCGCCCTGACGCCGGCGGGACTGCGCATGTGCAGTGCCCGGCCGCCGACTAGCCCCCTGAGGCGCCGCGGACGGCGAGCCATGGAGGCGGCGGAAGCGAGCCTGTTGCGCCAGTTCCCGTTGCTTCTGCCCCAGAACCGAGCGAAAACCGTGTATGAAGGATTCATTACTGCTCAGGTACTGCCCGGTGTTGCTCTCTCGCTAGGAGAGCTTCCCTCTCGGGGCGCAGTGCCGCCCCTGGGAGTCTGACCCGAGGGGGTGAGGAGCCCTGACTTACGGGGATGGACAGGGACGGCACGTAACGACTCCCCGGACACTAGAGGTTGGAGAACCGCCGCCGTCGCTGGAAGCCGGGGCCAGGGTCCCCGCGCCGAACCGGGCGTCTGGAGACCCGCGCGCGGGTCTGAGCGGGTGGGGGGCGTGGCCTGAGCGGGCTGGGGGCGGGGCGGGACAGTTGACCACGCCCCTCGGCCCTCCCCTCTCTGAGTTGCCTCCTCCCTGAGTCAGTGGCTGCCCCACATTCATTCAAACTCCTCTCTGTTTTTGGAATTTGTGTGCCTACTACCTCTCTTCTCGCGCCACCCGCACCCACGAAGGTTGGAGTCCGTTCACGGGCATCCGTGCTCATCATCATATTGGTGTTTCCTGTAGAAAGAACATTTTGGAGGAAAACCTTGTTTTCCGCCCTCTTGTCACGTCGCGTGCCCCCGACCATCTAGGTGTGATGTTTTGTAGGGGATTTTGACCACAGAATTAATTGTGCCGGCAGATTCCCAAATTGCCTCTCTGGTGGAGTTAGGACATGTAGTGACACACGTGTAGGGCTTTGAAGTTTGCAGAGCGCTTTCCAAGCACGTTATCTCGGTGTTAGCCTCAGCCCTTGAAGGCAGACGTTTAGGAAAAATAATTATTCCTGTTTCTTAGATGAATAAGTCAAGGCGTGGGAAAATGGAGAGGATTAGTTCCTTTTCCATGATTGCAACAGAACGCCTTAAACTCAGGCTGATTCCACGCCTGGGTTTTCCCCCTTGGCATTTGCACCCAGATCTCTTAGGTTAGAATGAGTGTAGACTTTTGTTCCCTGACCATAATGCCCAACATCATGCCCCCTCCCCAGCACATGTATTTTTTGAGGATGGGGATATAGCCTAGGAATTACCATATGTTTTGAAGACTACTTATAACATAAACTCTTAAAAATATTGAGAGTTATCAAAATCACTTGCTAAATGAAACTTTTGCCTATCCCTAAGAGTGGCAGGTGCCGAACAGTTTGAGATTAAATTGCAGAGGTAATGCCCCTTAATTCCTAAATACTTCGGGTATATTTCATGAGACCAGTGACACACACATACATAACCACAATACAATTCTCAAAATCAAGATATGTGACCATGCTATAATAACCATTATCTAATCCCGAGTCCGTTTTCAACTTTTTTTTTAAATGTTGCAATTCCATTATTTTAGCTCCCTACCATCTGATGATGTGAGATCTCATATTTAGCTGTCTCTAACATGAAAGAGTTTACTAGTCTTTCTTTGGTTTTCATGAACTTGCCATTTCTTAAGAGGACAGGTTAGTTATTAGGTAGAATGCCCCTCAATTTGGGTTTCACAGATGTTTCCAAGTTCAGATTATGCAATTTGGCAGAAATGCCCCAGAAAGAATGTTGTGTCCTTTTCAAGATATTTATATCAGTGGGTCTGGTTATTGATAATGTTACTTCTGATCTCCTGTGTAAGGTGGCATCTCCTAGTTATTCCTTTGCAATTAATAAGTCCTTTTAGGGAGCTGAAACATTAAACTTTCACCACACACACCCCAGTTGTAGCATTATTGACTCTTGTTTGAGTCAGTTAATACTGTGATTGTTGCCAAATGATTTTTTAGCTCTATCATTTCTTTATTTACTGGCATTCTATGATAAGGAATAGCTTTCCCTTCTTTACAATTTATTTATATCATAATGGTCTCGTGGATTTTAAAAATAATTTATTTAATGGGTTATCATCATTGCATCCCTTATTTTTATGTTTTTATTGTCCCAGATTTGGCCAGTGAAAGCACACTGTTATTGATATACATTTTTAAATTAAAGCTTTGAATTTTCCTCTCATCACTGTTAAAATTATCCTGTGGATGCTGACATGTAGTGATATATCATCATTTTTCAGAACTTTTGTAATTTTAAATTTTAGTTCTCTTGCTTAATAGAAGATTTTACAAAATTTATCATGAAAGGTCTTTTTTTAATTTTGTTAACTAATTTCTAGTTTTATTGCATTGTGACTGGATCATATTGTTTGTAAAAAGTTTGTGGAACTTATTGATCCTCTGTATGTGAGAGAGAGAAATTCGTGATTGATTAAAAGAAGATGTTTTCTCTATTACCAGATTATACCCTTCCTTTTGAGTGAGCTTTGATAGTTTGTTTCCTTCAAGGACTTTGTTCATTCATCTAGGTTTTAAAATTTATTGGCTTAAAAGTTACTTATAATATTCCATTTTATCATTTTAATGTCTTTAGGCTCTGTAATGATGCTCTTTTTATTGGTTATCTTATGCTGCATAACTAATTAGTTCAAACCTTAGTGGCTTAAAATAACATATTTATTATTTCAGGATTCTTTGGATCAGAATCTTGGAAGTGACTTAGTCAGTGTGTCTGGACCAGTGTTTCTTACGCAGAAGATGTTGGCCAGGATGTCAGTTATCTAAAGGCTTGACTAGAGCTGAAAGATTTGCTTCCTAGCGTGCTCATTCACAGCCATTGGCTGGAGGCCTCAGTTTTTTTACTGCTCTCCGTTAGGAAGGCCTCAGTTCCTCACCACATGGGCCTCTGCAGTGTTGCTTGATTGTAATGACGCATGGCAGCTAGCTTCCCCTGGCTAACTAGTGAGTGATGGGACAGAGAGATCAAGCAGAAAGCTGCACAGTGCCTTTTCTCCCCTAGCTGCTGATGTTAACACATATTCACTCAGCTTTATTTTGTTTGTTAGAAGCAAGTCACAAATGCAGCCCATAGTAAAGGAGAGAATTGAGGCACCAACACTTAATGGTGGAAGTGTCAAAGAAATTATGGGCATATTTTATAGATACCTCCAATCCCAATACTGATAATGGTATTTTACATGTTTCTTCTGATGCATTGGGATGGAGGCTTATACATTTTATTGAAATGATCTCTTCAAGAACCTACTTTTGGTATCATTGATTTTTCACTATTTCTGAAGTACCAGTCAAGGTTATTGTAGGATACTCTACTGGGATTTCTCATTATTAGACTGAGGTTATGGGTTTTTGAGACGAACATCACAGTGTAAGTACCATCTCATCACGTCATATTAAGGGTACAGATTACCAATGTGATATATTACCATTGATGTTGACCTTGATCATTTGGCTGAAGTGGCATTTGTTTGTTTTATCTACTAGAAAGTTACTATTCTGCCCCCCCCACCCCCCTCCACACACGCACACACAGTCCATACTATACTCTTCCTTCCCCCATACTGTACTGTTTGAGAGGAAGTCACTATGAGCAGCTCCCATTAAGGAGTGGGGAGTTATGCTCCCTTTTAAGGTAGAGTGTGTACATAATTTATTTGATTCTTCTGCATGAGAGATTAGCTTAACTCTCCCATTTACTAATTCACTTATTGATAACAGTATGGATTCATTAAACTTATTTTATACTTCCGGTTGTAATCCATTCTTATTTTCTTTGTTATTCAAATTGACAGCTTTGGCACTGTCAATTATTCTTCAAAGAGATTTTTGAAAAATAAGAAAAGTCTTTATGTTTACTTGTATATTAACTATTTCTGGCACTCTGTTGTATACCAGATTTCCATCTGATTTCATTTACTATCTTCCTGAGTTCCTTTCTTTAATATTTCAAGTAGTGCATGTCTGCTGATGATTAATTCTTTTAGCTGTTTCATGTCTAAAAAATTGTTTCTTTGGATTTTTTGAAAGATACTTTCATTGGGTATACGATTCTAGGTTGACTTTTTTCTTTTAGTGCTTTAAATATGTCACTTGACTTTCTTGTATTATTTTCGATGAGAACTCTTTTTTCTTATCTTTGTTAGTAGTATGTTATTTTTCCTTTGGCTGCTTTTAAGGTTTTTCTTTTTATCTTGGTGTAGTTTTATTTATGCTTTCCCTCCACAGGGTTTGTGCAGTTTATTTTTTGTTTGTCTGTTTTAGATCTATGAGGCTGTTTTTTTTTTTCATTTAATTTGGAAAAACTTCAGCCATTATTTCTTCAAAAATTTTTTTGTTTCCTCCTCTCTCTTACCTGTATTGGGGACTTCAAATACATGCATGATAGGCCAATTTAAGTTGTTGCATAATTCATTAATGGTCTGCTTTTAAAAACAAACAAAAAACAATCTGTTTTTTGTTTGTTTGCTTGTTTGTTTTTGGATGTTCTGTTTCTGTGTTTCAGGTACACTAATATCATTTTTTGCAAGGTTTAATCTGTTAATACATCTAGCATATTTATCATCTTAGACATTGTATATGCATTTTTTTATCTTTTAAATATAGGTCTTTATATCTCTTCCATGTGTATTTAGCATACTCATGCTTTCCTTAACCTTCTTGAATATCTGTACTATTGTAATAACTTTAAGAATTTTAAAGCAGTTCTATCATCTGTCATTTTTGTATTTCTCTTGATTTTTCTTTTTATTATGAATCTTATTTTCCTGCTTCTCTGCTACATGGTATATTTTGATTGAATGCCAGACATTGTGCATTCTACCTGTGGTGTGCTAGATATTATTTATTCTCTTAAATATTCTTGATATTTGTTCTAAGAAGCAGTTAAGTTACTTGGAAATGGTTTGAACTTTTCAAGGTTTGCTTTTATGCTTTGTTAGGCAGAAAAAGAACAGACTTTGGCTCTGTCGTTGAGGCAACACTTGTATTTGTTGGCTTTAATAGTACAAGTTGCCCTGACTGGTTTGGCTCAGTGGATAGAGCATAGGCCTGTGGACTGAAAGGTCCCAGGTTCAATTCCAGTCAAGGGCATGTACCTGGGTTGCGGGCACATCCCCAGTGGGAGATGTGCAGGAGGCAGCTGATCGATGTTTCTCTCCCATCGATGTTTCTGGCTCTCTGGCTCTCTCCCTTCCTCTCTGTAAAAAATCAATAAAATATATTAAAAAAAAATAGTACAAGGTTTTCCACTTCGATGGGAACAAGCTCAGCCTTGTGTGAGCTCCAAGATTGTTTTGCATGCTCCGTTCTCATGGTGCCCAGCTTTGGGTGGTTTTCTCACATCCATGCAGCGATCACTATTTAGCTAAAGACTCCTTTGGAAGAATCCTCTGAAGTTCTCGTTCACTCTGTAGTTCTTTCTTCCCCATGTATTTCCTCGTTGGAGCTGTACATCATGAACCCTACGTACCTTTACCGCCCCTAATTCACCCCTGTCTTTTTAAGTCAGGGAGACTGTTGGGCTCTGTTTCGTTCTTCATCCTTGCCCTGCAGCCTGAAAAGTCTCCAGGCCATATGGCTGACTCTTTATAGAGATTTTCTCATTTGTTTCCCTTCTTTCAAGGATCACTGTCCTACAATGCGTATTGTTTGATCTCTGACAAATCATTTTTTCATACATATTTTGTCTAACATTTTAGCTAATGTGGGAAGGTAAATCCTGTCTTTTTTTTTTTTTCTTTTATAATGGGTAGAAGCCTTCCCCTGATCTCTGGGTTGCCTCCTGCCCTTGAGGGCTCCCGGACTGTGAGAGGGGGCAGGCTGGGCTGAGGGACCGCCCCCTCCAGTGCATGAATTTTCATGCCCTGGGCCTCTAGTAGTTTATAAAATTCTTAGTTCAGAAATACACTGTTCTGTCAGTGAAGCAAAGTACAGTTTATTTAATGGATGATGTTTTTGGTAGTGCTAAGGGGAGGAGTTGAGTGTTTCTATTTTTTTACATAAGATCCTAAGTTTGCCACACTTACTTGTTTTTTCCTCCTAGCACCCAGTTTCCAAAGTATTTCCTTCTCTGCTTTTTTACCATCTTCTATTCCTACACTTCTTTTCTAGGGCGAACCCTTTGCCTTTTGTGTTCATGTTTAGTCTCTTACCTGTAGTCAGTGTTCTACCATACTTTGATCTACCAGATTATTTGTTACTAGTATTTGTTTCAAGTTAGCTAACCCAAATCTAACTCAATACATTAGCACAAAAGGGATATGAGTGATTCTAATTATGCTTCATTAAAAGGATCATTTAAAAGTAAATGAATAGAATATAATCATCTTAACTAAAACCAGTAGGAGGGAATTTGTACTCTACCAAATCTCCCACCCTAAATGTCTTTCTGCTTCCTCACACCAACATCCAACAATATTTTAGAGGAATATAAACCTGCCAGAGGCCTGGTGCATGACATTCGTGCACTGGGGTGGGGGATGAGGGGATCCCTCAGCCCGGCCTGCGCCCTCTCACAGTGTGGGCCCCTCGGGAACAGGCCTAAGCCAGCAGTCGGACATCCCCTGAGGGGTCCTTAGTGCTCCCGCAGAGGCAGGAGAGGCTCCTGCCACCTCTGCTGCACTCGCCAGCAGTGAGCCTGGCTTCTGGCTAAGCGGCGCTCCCCCTGTGGGCGCCCACTGACCACCAGGGGGCAGCTCCTGCGTTGAGCGTCTGCCCCCTGGTTGTCAGTGTGCATCATAGTGACCAGTCGTTCGGTCGATTTGCATATTAGGGTTTTATTATATAGGATTATTTTTGTACTTGGTCCAGTCCCCTCTTCTCTCTTCCATGCATTTTTTTCTGAACCTCCTAGCTGTCCAGAAGGAGTTGCTGTTGGAGTTCCAGATTGGAAACAACTGAAAGTGATCTATATATTTTTTTCTTCAGGTAATTTGAAATTTAGTGTTCTCTGTCTTTTGTTGTTGTTGTTCTTAATATTGATCTATATAGTGTTTTGGGGGAGGATGTGTGGAGAGGTTGGCATTTAGGCAACTATCATTACTTTTGTTTCCTCTAAGCCTGGAAAAATCTGCTTTTTGAGAGGAATTAAGAAAAAAAAAAGCTAATTTGGATATTTTCTTTAATCAGAAACGTATGATGGCATGTGACATGGCATTTGACCTTTTAAAATGGCTGGATTTTGCAAATAAGGGACTTTGGGATTTTATTCTTTCAGATAACAGAGCAGTAGAGAAGTTTTACTATTTTTCATGTAAATTTTGAATTCCAGATTGTACTTACACCTATGTGTGGGATGTCTATAAAGTTAGGTTAAAGTTACTACATAATACCTTTTAGTGCTTTAATGAAATAGTGAATTATTGTTACTTGACCTTTTGAAAAGGTCAGTAGTACATTTTGTTTCATTTTTTGAAACGACATTTAAATGTAATGAAAGTCAGAACTGTAATATTACCATGAAAGTAAAGGTTATGGGGTACATTTAATTGTGTTCCTCTATTTTTGAAACTGCTTTGAGGGAGACTGTGCTAAAATTCTTGTGGTAATTGTTTTTCAAGAATTTTATTACTCTTTTTCATTTTATAGTGTTGGAGTAAAAGATTATAATTCTGTTTGTCCTTTTCTGCCTACCTTTGCTCAGATTTCATGTGTATTATCCTATTTAAGTTACAAAGTTTAAGCTGCTTACTCATCCACTTTCTCAAGAAAGTAAAACTGAATAAATTTCTGAGAACAGTCCCTTTTTCCTTAGAAAGAAAGACTCTTGAGTAAAATTTTATATATTCAAATGTATAGTTAGTGAATATGTAAGTTGAAAGAAGTAATGTATTATGTTAGCAATTTTATTAACTATCTGCAAATGTGGGAGAATTGAGTATATTCTGATTTATGAAAATATTTCTCTGATGTTTGTATATTTTGATTATTTAACTAAATATATTTTTATTTTATAAAATATAGAATATTGGAAATATGATGCCTATAATGTATTACATATTCTTATTTTACTTATCAACATTATGACTTCTTTTATATTCAAAGCAATTTGAAGGAATTTTCTTTTTCAGACATTTATTTCCCAAGAAATAACATTTAAAAATCTTTGTCTACATTAACAATTTCTTATAACTCTTATGTTTATGTGAGGGACTGTCTCTTTGAAAACAATTTTAGTGGTTTGATTTCCCAATAATTACAAAGTTTTGGCCAATTAATTTTCCTCAAATGCAATATTATGTTGCTTATATTTTAACGGGTATAAACATATGGATGAAGTTTATACCATTTAGAAAATAAAGGAAGCATTGCCTTTTCTATATGATTCTAAAATTAAGTGAAACTTGTAACATTAAATGAAAGGTGAAAATTTGAACCTTTTCAATATTTTCCACAGGGAAGAGACTTCCATCTTAAAATATTGTTGCCTGAAGATTTGCAGCTGAAGAATGCAAGGTGATATATTTTGTTCTATATTTGCATCTTTATGGAATGGTTAGTCAATTAATCTGCTATAAACTGATTTCAGTCATTAGAGTTTCGCCTAAAATGCTTATTAGTCATTTCTGACTTTCCCAGATCATTGTGCATTTATAAATTATTTTCCCTGGTGCTGAAGTACTTTTCAAAGGTGACACATTAATTCTCTAATTTTCTTTTTTATTTAAAGCAGTAAACAGCAACTGTGTAAATTTCACTAACAAGTATTGAACTGAAGTGTAAAGGTAGAATACAAAAGAAGTAGAGTTAGTACTGACAGCCTGTCAAGGAATGTCAAGAGATGAGACTAGAAATTTAGGTAGCACCCCAAATCTCATTTCTGCTCCTAAATATCTCCTAAATATGCCTCCTAAATATCTGGAGGCATTTACAAGTAGAATTGATGGATTTTGTGATTGATTAGAAGTGAGAAATAAGAGGGAAAGAGGAATGGAGGATGCTTTCCAAGTTCCTGACTTGGATCACTAAGCTAGAGAAGAGGGAATTGATGGAGAAATTGTTTTAAGACATATCAGGTGTGAAATATCAAGAGAGGCTATTCAGTAGGTAGTAGTGTATTCGTGTGTTAATTCCAGTGTGAGACTTGGAATGGAGATGCATGTGGAATTCACAGTAGGCATGGGGTTTGGGGCTCTGAGTACGGATAGACTTCAGCGCTGCATGTGGGGGGTGAAAAGAGAAAGCCAGTGAGGGTTTACCACATTTAAAGCACTGGTAAATATAGAGGACCTTGGAGGAAGACTAAGGATTGACCAGAAAAGTAAGGGGGAAAAACTGAAGCCAAACAAAGAGAGACTTAAGGAAGGGGTGGTTAATAGTGCTGAGTGTTGCAAGGGGATCATGTTAGAAATGATTAGGTTTTATGTAGACACTAGACAGGTGTATTGGGTTTTAGAGTGGATGATGAGTGGGTGGAAAGGAAATGTAAACAGTATAAACTATTTTGAAGAAAAGGAGTGGCCAATGCTGGGAAAACTTAGGCCTCCTACTTCTAGGTAAGTTAAATCTCTTCCTAGAAGAGTTACTTACCTAACAATGTTGAGAGCACAGCTGAGATGATCCAGTAGATAGATGAACATTAACTATCACTAACGTGATTAAAAGGCTGTATCCTTTTACAGTGGGGCCTTGACTTACAAGTTTAATTCGTTCCGTGTCGGAGCTCGTAACTCAAATTACTCTTATGTCAAATCAAGAAGTGAACGAGTGAGACACGTGATGCTGGGCTGATGTTGTGGCGTTCACTGTGACGTTCGCTGCGCCAGCTAGTGGTGGGGTATCTGAAGCTGGCTCGTAACCCGAATTTTAGCTCGCAACTCAAAGCAAAAAATCGGCCGAGAGACGGCTCGTATCTCGAAAAACTCGTTAGTTGGGACACTCGTAAGTCAAGGCCCCACTGTAGTTATATTACTCTGGAATTTGAAGAAGATTATATTGCTACATAAACTTTCTCAAATGTAAGTTCTGTATGTTAAGATCTAAACTGTTGGTTCTATTTAACCTACCTTGGAGCAGAATCTGGTTCAATAGATAACATTGCTATGTTTAAAAAAAGATGTACTGTTTGTCTATCATTTATTGATTGCAATTATTTATATTTTGAAATAAAATTAGTACTGTAAGTTTGAAGACTTTGAACTTTATAAGTGGTAAAAATTTTATTAACTCTTCAGAATTATGTTTGTCTTTCTTTTCTATGCTCATGCCTGTTTGTGCTAGCATACATGTAAGTTTTTTCCTATTCTGAACAAATAACACATTATTTTATTCCATTAAATTTTAGATTACTATGTAGTTGGAAGCTGAGGACAATACTTTGTGGATACCAGCAAATAATACAACAAGTAAGTCCTTCAAAAGGTTTATGTTTTAAGCAAGGGTAAGAAATTACTAAGTTTACTCTTTTTTAAAGACTTACTGTGCAGAATGTTGTAACAAACTAGTTGCTAAATTTTGTAGGTTTCATCTATATGAAATATTTTAAGGATCTATACATTATGTAAAGTGTTTTTCTGTCTCAGAATCCTTAGCATATCTCTGGGCAGCATTTATGTTCAAGATTTCCATCCTTGAGACTTCAGGGTCTTCAAATGCATTCACCCTTCTCCATATCCATCACTTTTTGAGTGATTTTTTTCTGCTAAGACTGAATAGTGGTGTTATAAAGAAATGCCAGGAACCATTTAGGAGGTGTAGGATATCTGTGACAAAAATGGGATTGTAGTTCTAGATTAGTAACAGAAAAGGTGTGGAAATCACTTAGGATCATGTATGTGGACATAATAGGAGTAGCTGTAAAGACCACATTAGTGAGATATAGGCAGGATTAATTTAGTTATTCTTTTTTAAATTATTGTATAGTAGTAACTGTAAGTTTGTACCTTTTGATCACCTTCACCCATTTTGCCCACCCTATGTACCCTGGTTTAGTTATTCTTAATGTTTAGGTTCCTGTACCTGAAAATTCCATTAAAGAGTAAAGAAACTTTAAAACAAAATCACTGTTACTAAAGCAAATGAAATGCCTCTTGTAGAAAAATAAATTAAGTAGAAATGCATTTAATTTTATGCTTTTCCCTCTTATATTTTCTCTATCTAAAAGGCAGGTTATTATCTATGATAACTGACAATGACAGAAACTCTCACATAAAGCATTACTGAACCAAAAAGAAATAATAGGAGATAAACTATTTGATTTGTAGAATGTAGGCTGTAATTGCTGGCAGTATAATTACAGCAGTTTTTCAAGGGGATGCTTAAATCATTTCTTCTGTTTTTTTCCCATTGCTCCCTCCCTATCCCCTGTGACTATTTATATTATATATTGAAGTTTAAGAAGTGAACCTATTGAGATATTTAAAAAGCCTGAAAATCTTGTTAATAAAGACTAAGTATAATAATAAGATCTCTTTTTTCTTTACCAATTCACCAAGAGGGTTCCTAGAAAAAGTCCCAATTACTTAATCTCCTTTCTGCCCTCCATTTGGTTATGTAGAACCCAATATTAGTTGAGTCTTTGTTTTATTCCAAGTCCAGATGAATATCAATATTCTTTCTTTGTATCATTTTTTTTTAATTGAGTTCAGAGAGGAAGGAAGGGGGGGGGGAGAGAGAGAGAGAGAGAGAGAGAGAGAGAGAAAGAGAAACAGAGAGAAACATCAATGATGAGAGAGAATTATTGATCGGCTGCCTCCTACATGCCCCCTACTAGGGATTGAGTGTGCAACCCAGGCATGTGCCCTTGACTGGCATCAAAACTGGGACCCTTCAGTTCACAGGCCGACGCTCTATCCGCTAAGCCAAACTGGGTAGGGCTCTTTGTATCATTTTTAACTAGTAAATATGGATCAGGGGGTCAGCAGTCTTTTTCAGTGAAGGACCAGATAGTAAATTTTTCAGGTTTTGTGGACGGTAAGTTCTCTGTTACAGCCACTCAACTATGCCCTTTTAGCGCCAAAGCAGCCATGACAAGAGGTAAAGGAATGGCTTAGCTGCATTTCAGTACAGATTTATTTACGAAAGCATGCATTGACTGGATTTAGCCTTTGGACTGTAGTTTGTAGACTGTGGATATAACTTATTACTCATTTCTACTAAATTGAGGGTGGGGGTGGGGGGTGGGGAGGAAAGGAAAGATATTGTATAGAAGAAGGGAAAATCAAAGATTTGTTGTAAAACCTGAACCCACTCAAAGTTATGTTAAAATGTGAATCTTATGTCTCATACATTGCTAAAATATCTTAGATTATTATTTTTGTCTCGAAAGAGAGTGAACAAATTCATATATTGACTTTGTCTAGAACTGTGTGACTGTAGTGCTGTGCATCACAAAAAGTAGCAAAAATACGATATTTTGAATTCAAGCAGAGAAATGATAAAGAACTTTAAGAAAACAATTTTAAATTATTTTTTTGCTTTCTTTTATTGTATAGTTATTTTATTTTAAGAATGATTTCTAAGAAATGGAATAATGATTCTTAAATACTCATTCTACTTTTGAAGTTTTACTTTTACTTTTGCCATTTTGTTATATTAGTTTTATCTTATTGAAAGATTGACTCCTTTTGAATTAATATGGGTTAATTGTGAACGGATAAAAATAATAATTATAGGTAATCTTTAAGGTCAATAAAAACAAAATAGACAGTATTATAATTTAATTAATTGCTCTAACTAGTTTTTTTTAGTTGTATAGATTTGCATGATTTTTATATTTTATGTGCTTATTTCCACTTTCTTCACTCCCTTAAAAAATAATGATGTGGTTTGCTAGATTTGTTAAACTTGACAGTAATCAGTGTTGAAGGAAGAGAAGAGTGTGTGAGGTTTTAGGTGACATTCTACTCAGTTCAGTATATCTCACCAGAGTAGATTTTAAGCTCTGATTTACTCTTTCAAAATGAAATTTGTAGGAATAGTAAGGGTGTTGACTAATACTTCAATTCTTATACTTTTATGATGTAAATATAATTAATATTTATTCACATAAACATGTATTTTAGTTTCAGTGAATGGGATATTCATTGTACAAGTGAAGTTAATTGGAAATGTAATTTTGATCTAGAGAATGAAGCACTCCCCTGATCTAATGAGCTTTATGATGGAGTTGAAGATGGTCTTGGTAGGTATTTGTTTTCTAACACTGCTACCATAAGTCTTGATTGCTTTTGTAATTCCTGTATCTTTTATATCTTACTGTGAAAATCTTGGTTTCTAGTATTAACATAATTATTATTTTTGGTCTATTGATCATTTAATTTTGAAGAAATAATCATTATTCAAAACTGAGAATATTGAGTTAATCTCTGACTCACAATATTCTCTTTAGTACATTTATTACTGTAGTTCTGAATAACATGAGATCCTATTTTTTAGCTTTCTAAAGAAATATGGACAGCATTGGTGATATTATCACACACTTATGACAGTGTATCTAAAAATGGAAGAATTATTACTTTATTTGTTGAGGTGTGTTGTTAGTAATAGGGTTCCTATAATACAATCACTGATAAAAGTATTGATACCTCAATGAAATCAGTAGGTACTGAATTTGTTCAGGAAATTTTGTAAATCTCCCATGGAGTTTCCTAGTAATAGCTGAGCATATGGTAGCTGTTCTGCATGCATTTTATAAATGAACAATTACCCATATTTTTAAAAACTGTATGAGGTGTCGGTTATTTTATTCCTGTTTTAGAGCCGAGTCATTAACTGCCTAAGACCTAAAAACTAGGAAATATTCAAGTTAGGATTTAAAACTCTGTGTGCAAATCCTCTGTGTTCTTTCTACTACATAGCTTTGCTTCCTTCTCCACGAAGAATACTTTGCTTCTCTGCTTTTGCTTTTTTCCTGTTATGGTTCTGGAATAGGAGTAACATGTCTGACCTAAGGTAGAAGGCAGAGTTTACAAATATAAATTTAGGATTAAAATACTGTTTTTATTATTATCCAAGTTCCTTTTTACTGTCAATATTTGTGGATAGCAATAATTAGTATTTCTGAATAAAAATAGAAATTTCAAAGGAAATACTGTATAGGTGTTATATGTATAAGTACAGGAACTGTACGTACATATTTTTTTTTTTTAGAAATGGATAATCTTAATAATACAAATATATTTTTATGGACCATCAGGCTATCATTAGATATCATTAGGTATTTAGTTTTTTAAAAAACACACAAAACAACAAAAAACAAAAACTCCTTGTTTTCTAGGAGTTTACCTTCTAATCAAATTTAGATTGACACTTTGGGCTTTAGAAATCTGCTTTCACGGGGTTTTTTAATTTTATTTTTAAAATCATAAAACAGATTTAAAACTTTATTAAAGTACTTCCAGCTAATATTTCTGATTTTGAAATACTTTTTGTAAAATCTGTTTCTTTCCAGTGTTACCTTAATTTGATAGTATCTTATCCTTGTAAAAAAAAAAAAAAAGATAAGCACTGATAGACTAAACATATACTTAAAGCATTAAAATTTATACCTTTTATAAAGGTTACACTTACTAGAAACATAATTTTTATGCTATTTCCATATGGTTTTGGTATTTTATCAGATTTCTTTTTAAATTTTACTTCTTTAGTTTTTAGATACATTTTGATAATTCAGACCATATGAGCATCTATGTAATTTATAGATATTTGTCTAGGTTCGCACCTTTGCAGTAATTGGTAATTTTTAACCTCAGCAATTCTAGTGATGTTTGTATTGCTTCTAAAACGTAATTTTAGTTTTGTTTGGAGGAACATAAACCATCTTAAAGATATCTTAGGTGAGCCTAGCAGAAAAAGGAATTGTGCTCTATCCAGATGGCAAAACACTTGAACTTGCCCAGTCTGGAGTTTTATAGAATGAAGAAAGAAATTAGCAGATAAATATTTATTGTGATAATGAACGGTTTTTGTTTGTAAGGTAATTCATAATGGTGTACAGATGTATCAATCTAGGCAATGTACTTAGAGTTCAGGCTCTTCTTCAAAAGTACATGTTACTTACTATCAAACATGTCCACAGGAGTAGGAAGAGATTAATGAAGCCTTGGGAATGAGTATTTTTTTTTTAAATTTTCATCTTTGATAAGTGTAATAGAGGAGAATATTAAAGTTAAGGTTGAAGGTATAATAATTGACTTTTTTTAATCCATTCTATTTTTAAAATTGATTTAAGAAAGGGAAGGGAGAGAGATAGAAACATCAGTGATAAGAGAGAATCATTGATCGGCTGCCTCCTGCATGCCCCACACTGTGGATTGAGCCTGACGCCTGGGCATGTGCCTTGACCAGGAATTGAACCATGACCTCCTGGTTCATGGGTTGACGCTCAACCGCTGAGCCACACTGACTAAATATTTGACGTTTTTATATGATCTTCAGTGCAGTCCTTTAACTTTTTTCATCTTTCTTTCTCTCTCTCTCTCTCTCTCTCTCTCTCTCTCTCTCTCTCTCTCTCTCTTTCTCTCTCTCTTTTTAATGAGAAGTGGAAAGATTCAGCTGGATTTCCTGTAAAAATAATGGACACTTTAGTTAGGCACAGAGAAGATTATGAAATTATTTTGTGTAATCATGTACTAACAATTCATCGTCTGGCATTCCACAGCTGATCCAAGTTTTTTCTTTTAAACAGGAAGTTGCTTTAAAGAATAAACAAGAAATACATGCACTACCTCCCCCTCCCCAGTTCTACTCAAGCCTTATTGAAGAAATAGGAATTCTTGGTTGGGATAAGTATGTCTATTTTAAAATATGTTTTAGAAATGTCTTTCTTTTACATAGTTCAACTTAATATTTTTTCAGTTTTAGCAGTTTATTTTATACCTGTTTTTAGTCAAAGTGTTTCATTGTAATTAGAGTGTCTGATCCTTATTGTGGTTATGAATTAAAGGGATGTTATCTTGAAAAAATGACCTAGAAGGTAAAATACTAAATTTGTGAAAAAAATTACATATTTTCACTGAACATATTTTTTAAATTTATTTTTTAACTTTTATTGGGGTGTAATTAATAAATATAATTATAATATATTTAAAATGTACATTGTGATTATTTGATATACATATGCATTGTGAAAATATTCCCATAATTGTGTTAATTAACACATCCATCACCTCACATATTTGCCTTTTTTATTTTTATTTTGTTTACATTTTTGTTGTCAGTTTTCTTGTTGCTATTATAGAGGGGAGAAGTTTTAGAACTTCTGAATGCCATTTTGTTGATGTCACCAAATCTATTTAGGCTTATATCTACCACCTATGTCTTCTATTGTCTCACCTTGCCCAAATCCTTATTCTTGTGCTCTGTTCCAAAACTGGTAAATAGGCAAAGGGAAAAATGACTGCAAAATTTTTATTCACCTCTCTTCTAGTCCCCCTTTCAAGACCTTGGTCCTTCAAGTCCTGGTTGCCTTAGCAGTTCTTTGATGCATTCAATACTTTTTTTTTTCCTTTTCTCTTTCATCTGGTTACTCTAGTTGTTCTCAGTGGAAGTTTTGGTCTGTAGCAAGCTTCTCCATCTTAGCCAGACATAGATGTTACCTATAATTTTAAATGTATTATTATGGTGATATTGAGGTTAATGTTAATTTATGAGATTAGGCTTTATTTGATAAGGTGTTATTCCTGAATAGGATTTGGGATGGATAGAATTTTTATAATAAAACTAGAGGCCCAGTGCATGAAATTCGTGCTTTTGGGGTGGGGGTCCCTCAGCCCGGCCTGCGCCCTCTCGCAGTCTGGGAGCCCTCGGGGGATGTCTGAGTGCTGGCTTTAAGCTGGCAGTTGGACATCCTTAGCGCTGGCACTGCTGTGCTCGCCAGCCGTGAGCCCAGCTTGTGGCTGAGCAGCACTCCCCCTGTGGGAATGCACTGACCACCAGGGGGCAGCTCCTGCGTTGAGCATCTGCCGCCTGGTGGTCAGTGTGTGTCATAGCAACCAGTTGTTCTGCTGTTTGGTCGATTTGCATATTAGCCTTTTATTATATAGGATGTAGCATACCAATGGAAGGAAGAAGACAGAGACGACGAGTAATGAATTAAGATGCGCTAATAGCAATTCTACTGAGGTTATGAAGGTGTGTCTTAAGGCATTGATGACATGGACCCTGCCATTTTTTGGATGTAAGGTGACAGAATAGAGAAAAATTATTTTGACTTATTTTCAGGTGCTTAATATTAAGACCTTAGTTTTTAAAATAGTTAAGGATGTAGGAAGGGAGTGGAAAGGGAAGAGGTAATGGTTCTAGTTTTGTTTTTGTTATATTGATAAAGTGAATTTGAGACAGTTTTCTCTGTGAATGTGACATATTTCAGAGAACTCCAGTAAAAATTTGTTGAAGCACTGATAACTTAAATATTAAATTTTTGAATAATTCATTTTCTTTCAACTATTATTTGTGAATGCTTGTAATGGAGGGCAGTGAGGATACATAGGCAAGACTTAAGATTGTTCATAGGACTTACATCTAGTAGAAGAGTCAGAATTTATGTAGATAATCACAGTAGTACTTAATTCTAACTGGTAAGTATTATAAAGTATAATTATAGGATTTCTTGAAAGCCATTAGTAACAAAGTTATAAAGAGAAGTAGTGCAAGTATGTAAAATACTTTATGGAATAAATGGTTTTAGAGATGAAAGGAAAGTATTGACTTTTGCTTTGTATTATACATATTGTGATGTGACAAAAAGGGATAGATCTCTAATTTAGATAATAGGTGAAAGGCAAAAATAAAGATATGAATGCCTCTACCATAACCTTCATCACAATATAAATGTTGGTCTCCACCTTAGACTAAGGTCATTGCACACAGGAACTTTCATTTATAAAGTTGCTGTTATATGCCACTGACTGTGCTAGCCACTTTATATAATTCTTATTTAATTCTCAGCATAAGTTTCAAGATATATATTTATATTCCCAATTTTGTATATATAAATTGAGTGTATACAGCCAAGGCTGGTTGTACGTCAGTGCTCAGGCTTTGTGTGTGTGAATGATATTCCCTGGAGTTGTGCTGTGGGTCAGCTCTCATATGCAGCCTTCAATAAAGTTTCCTCAAGTACCTTCAGTGTGTGACTATGGATAAAATTGGCCATATGCAAAATTAATGCATCCCGAGAGACAGTTTCAAAATCTCTTGGCTTAGATTTGAGAAAGGTGATAGTTTAATTATAGTGATTAGGATGCATGCTTGAATTAGGTATATAGCTGTTACCTAATCATTTGTTTCATAGCTTTACAAATAAAGACTGTTAGCAGAAGAGAATTTTTCTTCATGGATTGTGAGAGGCCAAAGAATAAGATTTGTCAATATTTGTCCAACACTGCTAAAGTAAGAAAATCTCCTATCAGTTTTATTTTTGTGTCTTAATTCCTAAATCAGGTCTACTTGGCACACTGATAATACTGGGTTTCAGGACACTCAGAGCTAAAACTGAGACCTGAATTGTACTGTCCCCAAACTAGAATTGCTACGTTTTGAGGTCCTGCTTCAGCAGCTAGCTAGCTTTTTCATTTAAAATACTAGAAGCCTGGTGTATGGATTCATGCACTGGTGGGGTCCTTCAGCCTGGCCTGGGGGGATCGGGCTGAAACCGGCTCTCCCACATCCCCTGAGGGCTCCTGGATTGCACAAGGGTGGTTCTTGGGTGACACACCCTGGAATTGTTGTCCCTCCTCTCTGGTTACAGGTGCGTCGCCCGAGAACCAAGAACCGCAGCTGCAAGTCACCGCAGCTTGGCAGCTCCTGTGTTGAGCATCTTCCCCCTGGTGGTCAGTGTGTGTCCTAGCTACCGGTCAGAGCGTCTGCCCCCCTGGTGGCATTTGCACGTCATAGTTACCGGTTGGACGGTCGGATGGTTGCTTAGGCTTTTATATAGATAGATATTTTGAAAATGATACACATAATGGTTTGTATGACAAACTAGTTTAAGTGGATTATGAGAATCTCAGTGATTTTTAGACCATGTCAATATATCCATATTGCCTTTGCATTCTTAACAATAATCTTTTAGTTTTAGATTTATTAATGTAATAATAAAATCTGATAATAAAAGAAAAATCTTTTTAAGTTAATGAAGACCTTGCTGTGTTTTTAAATTACATACTTGACATTTCTAATCAACTCTATAGGATCAGGCATTATAAAAAATTAAGTTAGAAATGATACAGAATTAGTAGCCGCCTTAAGTTTGATTGCTGCTGTTATAATTTCTATACATGTTTAAACTTCTTAAAAAGCACACTAAAAACAGCAAGTTGTTCAAAGGGTAAAGATGAAGATGATATGACAGTTGCGGGTGACTTTGAGTGTTATGCTGTTTCACAAAGGTGAGGGATGGAAAAAGATGTCTTGATGGGCTTTTGTTAACTTCTGCTTGTGTTGTTTTGTAGAGTAGCTCATAAAAAACAATGGGAATTAAACAGAGTCCTTGGGGTTTAGTAGGATTGTCTGTTTGGTACTATGAATGTCCTGGAGTTACAGGTGGGCTGATCTACATCTCACTTTACCTAGGATAGTCCTATTAATGACTGCCTTTTATCCTGACTCCTGTCAGTCTCAGAAGTGTCCCAGTTGGGAAGAAATTCATAGTCACCTTATTTATAGTCTATCTTATGGTTGTTTATTTGGAAATATGTTTTATTGATTTTTTACAGGGAAGAAGGGAGAGGGATAGAGAGTTAGAAACATCGATGAGAGAGAAGCATCGATCAGCTGCCTCCTGCACACACCCCCTACTGGGGATGTGCCTGCGACCAAGGTACATGCCCTTGACCGGAATCAAATCCAGGACTCTTCAGTCCCCAGGCCGACTCTCTATCCAGTGAGCCAATCCGGCTAGGGCATCTTATGGTTGTTTTAATAATCATATGGCATCATTTAATTCAGAGATTAAATGGGGAAATGATTAGATGGTTTTACCCTTTTTATAGCATATTATTTATCAGAGTGAGTAGAATTCAGGTATTTGGCCTTTCAGATTTGTCTTGGGAAATCTTAGTTTTACCTAATTTGTTGTGCCGCTGAAGGATTGTTAATATATCTCAATATATATTAAGTTAGATTTTTAATTAAGCCTATTATTTTAGTAATGGATTTGATCCAGTGATGATGATATGTTCTGTAATTCTCAATGAATTTCAAAGAACTATATAACATATTGGAGTAAGTGGAATACTTGTTTATAGTAAATTAATTTCAATAACTGGACAAGGACTTTAATTCTGGCTTATCAGCTGTGTGACCTCGGTCATGTAACGTAACCTCCCTGAGCCACATTTTCTTCATTTTTCAATTGAAACTAATAATACTTAATAATGAGTGTTGAAAAGAAACATGTTATGTGACTCGTTTAATCCCTGTGTAAAGTAGCTATAAAGTTGTTGAGACACTAGTTCACTCAGAAATGTCAGACTGTATATGAGTTTCACAGAGATTTAATTAGTGTTATGATTTAATTATAACCAGTAATAACTTTTGTTATATAATGCAAAAGAATATAGATGTTAATAAATTACCTTTATAAGAGTGTTTCTCCTCATTTATATCCAAATCATTAAATAACTGCAAATTATCTAATAGTGAAAAATTTTGTTTTTCTAAATTGGTTATGTGTTGATAGTATCTAATTTAAACAATGCACGTTCAGTTATTTACAACACACATGTGAAGCATAAACATGAACCAATCTGAATAGCTTCTCCATGTTCATTTAATACATAGAGCAGTGGCACATATATAGAAGTGTGAAACTTTTACATTCCTTATGAAAAGCAATAAACTTACATGAAAAGCAGCAGTGTGAGAGTTTTAAGAAAGGTGAGGTCCTTTTGAGCTACAAATAATTTAAGAAGGTTCGTGGAGGAGGTAGGTTTTGGGATAAGCTTGGAAAAAATATAGAAAGACTTAAAAGGGAAGGATTGGTGGAGGCAAGGCTGTAATGATGGAAATGTACAACTCATTTTTGGACTTTTGAGTCAATCATTTGCTCACATAAGAGAATTAATATCAGGGCCAGATTGAAGGGTCTTACTGCTAGACTAGGATTCTTTATATGCAGGTGATGGACACTCATTGAGTATTTTTGAGCAAGGAGTTACCTAGGTAGATTACTGTAGTCATGGAAGGCAGGATAGGTTGGTGTACAGAAGAGACAGGAAGTAAAGACACCAATTAGGGAGGTTGCTTTTTGAAATGTAGGTTTGAAGTATTAATGCGTAAACTTGAGAGTAGTGGTAAAAATAGGAACTTGGATTTTGTGTGTGTGTGTGTGTGTGTGTGTGTGTTTTCTTTTGAAACTTTGATGTTTTGTTAAACCATGAAGGTCTTCAGTCTACCTTTTGATGTTATTACTATGTAAATATACCTAGATATATTACTAGGCTGTTGGTCAAAATAGGTACACTATTTCAAGAGATAAAGCACATTCTTTCTGCTGCTCTCTACTGATAACATTCAGCTATTAACAAAAACAACAAAAATCTCCCTGAGCTGAAGTATTCTTTTTAAGTGTTTATAAAACTTAACTGCCAAGTTTAGTGCCATTTTACTTATTGCAAGCATACTTACAAAGAAATGCAGCAAGTGATAAATACAAAGTAAAGTGCCAAAGGTATATTTTATTTCTTTAGATTTTATATATATGTTTTATATTTTTAGTCAATTTTGAATGTGCCTAGCTAAGTAATAATACCCAAACTCCTTCTTTTAAATGTGATTTCACAACTTTAAAAAATATTGAGCATTCCAATGATGAAAGTTTTTAAAATTTATTATTTTAGTGAATTATTTACCTTATTTAAATGAGTAAAAATTATTCCATGTTGTTTAAATCAAGATACTCACCATAATAATAAAGCAGAACATTTAAAATAGACTTTTTTAAGAATGATTTTTAAAATTACTTGTAAGAGCTTATCACTGTTCTCCCCTCTATAATATCTTTTTTATAGACCAAACACTAAGATATTCTTTCCTATTGTGAATGGATAGAAATATGTTCTTTTAGTTAGGGTACAAATTAACCTGCTGTTAACAAAGAGAACCCCAAATCCTCAGTGTTTCAAACAAGATAGAATTTTATTAATCTCTCCTTAACAGTTCAGAGGTAGGCAGATGGTCAAGAGTGAGTACAGGTGGCGCTGTCTCACAAGATCATCCAAGAACCCAGGTTTCTTTCATTTGTTTCTAAACTATCTACTGTTGCTTAATTGTTCAGTATAGTAGCTACTAACCACATGTGGCTATTGGCATTTATATTTAAACTAAATTAAAATTTCAGTGTTTATAATAACTATATTTTAAGTTCTCTATAGCCACATGTCACAAGGAGCTGCTGTTTTGGACAGTGCAGATGTAGAATACCTCCATTATTGCAGATTGTTTCAGTGGTCAGAGTGGCACTAAGAGAGTTGTTCTTGTCTGCATGGTCTTTGCTGGCTTATATTGCTCAGATCTAGTCTAAAGGAAGGGAGAGTGAGAGGGGCACTGGAGTGGGTTAGGCAACATTTTTTAATAAAAATAATCCAAAAGATGGACATATCAATCACTTTTGTTTGCAGTCCAAAATTTAGTGATTGGCTGATTCCCAAGGGCAGTTGGGAAGGATTGCTAGCTGAATGGAGTGTGCCCTGCTAATCTTGGTCTAGTTAGGGGTGCTATAGAGGCAGGGATTCTGTTACCAAAAGAAGAAAATGAGAAATACTGGAGGTCATGTACCAGTTTAGGTCACATGTACTCAAGGTGTTAATAATCATGAGATTTCTCCCTGTTCCTGAAACAAAGTAGAAAGAAATCGACATAGGTAAAATGCTTAATTTCAAATAACTAGGCTGAGAGTAACCTAAAGTTGTAAATGTTTTTACTGTTTTATTTGACTTCTTAAAGTTTAACAAAATTAATCTTACCATTTTGACTACACAGCCATATTTTGAGCATGACATTTTTTTCTAATGTTTTATCTCCGTGTCTTCAATGTTGTGGAAAGATGATAATCTTTTGTTTGTGTGACTGGAAACAAAAGACTAGAACTTTTATTTCTGTCTAAGAACATCTGGGTGAGGAGAAGCAGTGTGACATACAAAAAGGACTAGGTGGTGATATAGTTGTTTCTTTTCTCTCCCTACCCTTCTTACTCTCTTTTTGGATATATTCATCATGGTTATAAACGATTTATGGCTTATAAAGCAAAGCAGCAGCCTTTTCCCACATCGTTTTTAAACTCCAGTCTCATTCTATGAGGCAAATACTCTGAAATATTCATGCTTACAACTTCCATATTTTTCAATGATATGCCTATATTCAAAATTACTTGATTTATTAGTTTTAGGAATTACATAGTGATAACTGTAATTAAAGAGGATTTAGTTCCTGTACCACCATCTCCTTTCTTTACTATTCTTTTATTCTTCTATTAGATTTAATATTCCTTAAACTTCTTCCATGTCCATTTAATTAATGATATGTATCTTTTACTATAAAATTAGCAATTACAAATTTTAGTCGTCCTAATCTCTCATTTCTTTCCCCATTATACTTGTCAATTTTTGTCACCTCTTGCAGTGGTTAAATACATTTACATTCATTTCTGAAGCTATAATTCTTTTAGCTTTGTCTATTGCTGGATTTTAAAAATTATAATTAGTAAGCAGTTTGATTTTTTTTTTTACTGTAAATATTTTTCATTGAAAGGTTAATGGTAGAACAATTAAAATTTTAACATAGCTTCATTGTTTATAATTTAGATTAAAATTTTCCCTTTTTGGTTTCCTTTTTTTTTAAAAAAACAACACACATTCCCTTAATTTCTCCTCATATATATCATACCCTCTATTCTATAGACTTCCTTCCTTTCCTGTCTTTGCCAGCTATCTTGCTCCCAGGTTCTTCTTTTTCTGTTTTTTAATGTGTTTGTCACCCAGTATACCTCAACCACTTTTTATTTTTGTAGAATTTGTTGAAAATTTGCTTTAGTTGATGCTATTTCCTTCTTGTTCTTTTTGTAACTGTGGGTTTATCTGCATTTTAAAATTTTTTATTTATTTTTTAGTGAGTAAAGAGAGGATATAAATAAATGCATGTGCTATATCAGCATCTTGAATCTGAAGTGTTAATGTTTTCAAAGAGTTATCTGCCCATATATCTGAACTTAGAGATATATTGATAAAATGTGTGATAAAGTCTCATATTCTATATTTTTGGGGGTAGGGGAATTTGAGATGCTTACAGATATAGCTGAAAGAAATTAATAATTAAACATTTATGTATAGTATCATTGACATTTTTGTGTAAGTAAACATTTTTTTCTGGAATAATTTTGTTTTCTAAGACCCTAGAGTTTTTATAGATTATGATAAACATTTTTCTGTTAATAAAGACTCTTATCTTTTAGTTTGTTGTTGAAGATATGTGCCTTTTTCAGATTTAGATCTATTTTTTATTATAAATAGTGTTCCACAACTTTATTGCCCAGCATTTTTGAAATTGACCCATTTTCACTACTATACCAGGCCAGTGACTAAGCAGCATACAGTGATGTTAAAAAAATGTTTCCTGGGTTAGAAGGCTAATGTCAGTACTGAACTCTAATGGGTCTTACCATCAGTCTGGGTGATAAGTTGTGCAATACTCTTAGGCTACTTTTTATCTTTACAAGAGAATAGTATTGTAAAAATGTCAAAAAATATCCACATGCCCAGTTCACTAGTAAATATACTACTAAATTTGAACATTTTTGGCAGTAGCTTATGCTACTCAAGGGACCATAGTTTTACAGAATGATATATTTCAAAGGGTATTGGTTTCCGTTGAAGAAAATTCATGCATTTAGAGCAACTTAAAGCCAAAACAACTGTGCTTGTGCTATATGTTTAAAATATTAGTCATCTTGAATGCATGCCCAGGTTAAGTGTCAGAAGCTATAATCTCAGAAAAAGAAAATTTATTGCTAGGAGATCAGGCTATACCTGTGCTCATGCAGCATTTTCCTTAGAGGATCAATTTGAGTATGAACTAATATTGGCTATTGGCCAGATTTTTGTATAGTAACATTATTGATAATAAAGGAAAAGTTCATCATGGAGAAAACAAATAAAGGAAGCATAAGAGTCTCATACTGTATAAAACTACAGAAATGGATCAGAGACTTTGACAGGAAGTTTAATGTGTACATAAGTAGAGGCTGACAGGAACATGCTGTGTGTGCCAAAGGTTCCAGTGATGGAAAACCGAAACATAGTGCTCACTGACCACAGCATGAGCCTTGACACACATTGTAAATAATCCAGAGATCTATGACTACATTAAGCACTAGGCTGGTGTATTAACGGCAGTAAATCTATATAGCAGCATAAAGGGTTGGCATGCAGAAATCCCTCTGATTAATTTTGTAATGGATTAATAGGAATATAGCAAATATTTTCATTTCAAATCCTACCATTCTCCCCCTCTCCCCCCAGTCCTGTCCTCCCCAGTGTGATCACTTTTTATTCTCTTCTCACCAGCCTTGTATATGCGGATTCTTGCTTCAGTACCATCAAGTTAAAAGCTGAGGATGCTTCTGGTAGAGAGCATCTAATCACTCTCAAGTTGAAGGCAAAGGTATGTGCTTCATTAAACTGTTATTGTGGTCAGGAAATGCTTCGTGAAATGACCTCTATGAATGTTTTCAGTCTAATGAAGTGCCAGCTGCTTCTAAAAAATGTACATATGGTACTTTAAAAAATTATTTTGGAAAGCCTCAAAGAAAATTCATCAGGTTTTCAAAAGCCTAGGTATAATTTCATGTCACTATTTTAGTTCAAATTTGGTCAAAATATAGACTTCATAAAAAAGAAATATTGGAATAAGATTCAGCAGCTTTAAAGTACCAAAATGTTATTTTTGTAACATCCGGTACAGAAAAGAGTTGGAAGTTTCCATTATCCAAAGTAACGTTCTATTGAAGGTCTTTTGTCTTCAACTCTTACTATGAATTACCTTTGTAGTTCTTATTTCTGACCCACTTCCAACCACTATACACAGACATACACATACGCATATTTTTTATTGTTTGTTTGTTTTGGCTGAATTTTTTTTTTTTCTGTTATTTTAAGAATTTGCCAAGGTTATGCCTCTCTTTACCGGGCCTTTATCGGCTAGTGATCTATAACTATTCATTAATTTATTGGCACAAAATATAGCTGTTTCATCTTTGTTTTTTAGTTCTAGATTGTGAATTTTGAGAAATAAGTAGAATAAGCAAGTTCAGCATATTAATCATTTATTTAGTAATCACTAGGGAAACATAAGAATTTGAGAAAACGAGGACATCTTTTTTTTTTTTTTTATTGTTCCCAGGAGTCATCAATCAACTCTATTTCAGAAGATTGCAGTGATGAAAAGATCAATTGTGTTTGTCCTTTTTAAAAATGTGCCTGGCATTTAAGCTTTCCATTGAGAGAGAATTAATATATAAAGCTGTACTGGGTGACACAGAAAAGTTGATATCTTATAGTGCCTCTATATCAGACAAGTTGAGAAATTACTCATTCCCTCTTTTTTCTCACATACAGAATGTTTAGGCATATATAATTTTAAGACTCGTGTGATAAGTGCTAAAAAATATGAGTGGGCTAGAAATCTTATTTGAAAAATAAGTTACTGGATATTTTAGTTAAAATAAAAATAAATTATTTTCCCTTTTAATTTTTAAAGCTGGGCTTTTTTTAAAACCAGGGAGAAAACTGTCTTTATCCTTCCAAAGGTCATACAGACTGCCAGTGGCAAGGGTTCTGTCCTTTCCCTCAAAGCTTTTTTGTTACTGTTTCTTTTTTTAAGAACCTACTTATTGCAAGCATTCCTACTTACTGGAGGGATAATGCTTTAAGTCTGCACTACTTATACCTATATCTACAAAGATGTTATTGTTAATTCTAGTTCATGATGTTATTGGTAGTGTTGATAGTGAGGATGTAGCTATTAGTCTTTTCGCTTTTTCTTACGTCTTCACAAGGTAGATAAGGTGACACTTTTAATTTTTCTCTGCAGAATATTTTCAACTGTCAATTTTTGCAGTATCAATAGTTGTGAAGCACTATCATGGATGCCCTGACAAGAGAGAAGAGAAAGCTTTATTTGAGTTGGGAAGGAATTAGGAAGAAAAACAAATGTTTTTTTTCTTTTTGAAAAGACAGTAGAACTGAATGAATCTTATGTTGGATGATTTACTAGAGTCTTTAATTGCCCATTTCGTTACATTTTCATAGAGACAGACCCAAGTTCTCTTTTAGATGTGGTCATTTCTTTTCTAGGAATATTTGGATCTGGGATTGTCAGTTAAAAGTAGCGATTAGCTGAAACTGTATTAAAAAGCACATAATGCAAAATCTTAATCCAAACTAAATTTTAAAGGGTCAAGCTGATTTTTTTTAAGAAACCTTAAAAAAGGCTTATTTTGTAAATATACAAACCTTTTCTTATATATATTGTAAAGAAATTCATTAGTTGAAGTATTTTTATTCTGGTATACATACTTCCAATTCTGCTCCTTCCCTTACTATCTCCAAAAACCCACAAAGAAAATAGTACCAATTTGACTTATATGCTTCCCATTAAAAATAAATATATAAATAAAAAAGAACTATGATAAGGGAAATAGTTACGTTTTTTGTTTTTCTAAGTGTATTTTTATGCAATACTTGTAGTATATCCTGAACTGTGGGATGTAATTACTATCTTTCCTTGAGAAAAAGAAGTAGCCTAGTGCTTCTTCAGCTTTGGCCAAGATCAGAACTGTTTGAAAAACAAATCACAGATGTGTATCAGAGGCTGGGCATTCTCTCTCTGATGGCCATTTTTATAAATCTGTAATTTGCATGTATTTACTTGGGGAGCCTCTTAGATGGTCCATAACAGAACAGTTTGGGTTAAAATTTTTCTTAGAACTATATTAGAATTTAAATATATTGGATGTGGCAAAAATATGTACTTTTATAATTTTAGAATTATTTTATAGTTACTGATTTGACTGAATTGTTTCAATTGAGATTTTTATACTATATTTTAATTTAAAATAATTGCTATACTTATTTTTCAATTAATAGTCCTTTATGTGGAGTTTTTATTGTCAATTATACTTCTAAAATGAAACTTTTGGTCGTCATTGGTGATTTTATATATACTTATTCTACTTACTGAAAACTCTGAATTTTGATAGTTATATTTTATAATATTTTTGGTTATCTATGTTGTAGTTAATACTGTAACACAAATTATTTTGAATATGAATATCTAGTCTACTACTTCATAATTCATGTTAAATTATCCACAAGTATATAAATTTGTGCTTTTTAGGTTCTGTGCAATTTTGTAAAATTTATTATATAGATAAAGTTGATGTTAAATGGGAATATAATGAACACACATGATATATGCATTTAATTTATAATAGATATATAGAAAGCCACCTACATATAGATAAGTCTAATTTATGTTTATGTTTGAATAATTATACATAAGATGTATTTTAAAGATATTACCTCAAAAACTATCCCACACTTATGTCTGTGAGATCATGTTATATTTAGCATAGCCTGCTTTTTTGTTCAATTGCTAGATTTCTATGTCAGTGTACATACATAGCATTTATTATACTGAGTCCTACTTAAATATAAGATCATATTCTCTTTTAGCATAATGAGTTATAAGTATAATGACTTCCAAAGTCATAGGTGCTTTACTTGGTTTATCTACTCTAAATACAATAAATATCTCATTAACTTCATACTCTTACTCAAATTGATGATTTAAGTTAGAGAGTTGATATTGTTCATTGTCAGCATCAGTGGGAGATAAATAGCAGTAAGCCCAAGCAAACGAAATACTCCATTTTTGACCCATGGAGGTTTCAAATGTGCATTATTAGTTTTACAGATTGTTAACATTTCAGAGGGAAAATAAATTTTATAACCCTTTTAGTTGAGTTTCGTCATTTTTACTTAAAAACAGAAGTATTGACTTGTCCAAGATCACACAAATTAGTTAGCAGAACTAGTGAAAGCTGAAGTCTGCCTGCATTTACTTTGCTATAATCACATGCCTAATAAAAATTGTATACAAGTTGTTTTTCCAGTGATCACAGCAGTTATACTCTTAAATATATCATCTGCTACTTAATTGTCTGAAATAGAGCTCCCATTTTAATTTCAGCCTGACCTTTCTTAATTTTTTCCCCAAATTAGAGCGTAGTTATATTTTTATATGGTTTCCTATATTTTTGTCTTTGTATTATCAGTTCTGCATAGCCAGATACCATTAGTCAGAGTTTAAAATAAGTTTTCTTTCCAGTCAACAGATCTTTATAACTAAATGTTAATTCATTTCAAAGCATTGTCTTCAGTGGTATTTTGTAAATACTATGGTGATAATTTTTGCCCCTTTTGCTTTATTCAGCAAAGTAGTGAAAAATAAACTGACAAAAGTGAATCTAAAACTTTTTTTTTAAACATTCTGTCAAATGAGAGAAAGGAGTTTTCCTAAAACTAATTTTAGTTTTCTTTTAGTAAATTCAGATTTTTAATGGAAAGAAATGAGTATTTTTAAAATTACATGTGACTTTGAAAAATCCAGAATTGCATTGTAGAGAAATCATGTAGTACAATTCTCTAATAATAAAATTGATTTTAAGAATAACTATATTTTGTCTTTAACTTAGAAACCTGATTTGTCATAATGACTTTCACTTTTTGTAGAAAACTGTTGAAGGATTGATTTTCTGTTTATCAACCATGAAAATGTTTTTCTGGCTTAAAACTATTACTTTGTTTTTCCTTAATAAAGAAGGCATTTTACGCTTTTTTAAAATCTTCTTACTAAAAGTAATTGCTTAATTGTGGAAAATACATTTTATTTTATAATTAAGAATTGTTTGTATTTTTTGTGCATGTCTTGATTCTGATACTGCCTCTTCAAATAGTAGCAGGCTATTTGAGATTAAATTTTACACTGAAAGGAAACTAATATCAATTAGTTTGACCTCTTATTTTAAAGATAAGAAACTGAGGTACAGTGTAGTTCACCCTGCAGTCACCTTAGCAGCTCACTAAACACTGACTTCATTCATTCTTCCTTGAACAAAACTGATTGTGTTTTTATCCCCAAATCATCAAACTTTATACCTCTTGAACATAATTTAACTGCTAATCAGTTCTTGACATCTCTAATAGTAGGATCAAAGTATTTATATATAATACATTTGCATTTATAATACTATTCCTAATCAGTTTTTCTAAAATACCTTATGTGAAATTGTCACACAGAAGTAAAATTAACCTATATTTTTGCTTTTTCATAGTACCCTGTGGAATCACCAGATTGTTTTGTGGATTTTCCTGTTTCATTTTCTGTTTCTTGGACTCCACAGGTACATTCTTATATTTATTTTAAGTAGTTAAAAAAGCATATTCTATTTATTTATAAGTGGCCATTATAGGTTATAAAGTGATTTTCTTATAGTTTTCTTTAAGCATTAGTTTATAAACAGGACTTCTAGAGTGCATCCTTTATATTTACTAGTAGTTATGTTCATTTTCTCTCTGCGCATGCACACACACACGCACACACACAACACGTACACGTAAACACACCATTCAGCCTTTAGATCTTTATGCTTCAGTTTAGATAAACATGAAGCAGCTCTGTTGACAGAAATTTTGCTTTAAATTTAAAATCTAAAGCACTGTTTATAAAGCAGTGAGCTGTAAGTAGAAAATTGGGTGACATTTTTCAGACTGTTAAATCTTTTAACATTGCTGACAAAATATCAGAGAATCTTCAAAAGAGAATGAGTTATGACTAAAAATATAAGCCTTTCACTTTCAGCTCTTTTTTTTTTTTTATCATTTTTAAGTGTTTCTCCTGCATTCATCCTTGGACCTAGAAAATTTTATTTTTGTATGTGTGTCCAAACATTCATACTTTGAATAAAGAATATTGGAGATTCTTTCTCCTGCTCCGATCAATTGAATTTCTCAATACATTGATGATATCTAATAAGATAATGTGTTTAGAAGTGCATTGTAAACTGTGACATTATATAGTTATAAGGCATGATTATTAGTAGTCCATCGTCAACATTATATGTGTGGTTTCTGAAGACCTGGCAGAATAGTAGCTGTTAAGTTCAAAGAACAATCTAATGATGATGGGCATGGTCCTTCTTTCATCGGTAAATTGTGTCACACATTTCTGTTCTTATGTAAAGAAAACAAAATTCCTAGTGACATTTTACAAATATTTTTTGTTAGGAAATTTTGTTAAGTTCAAGTGAAAATTTATGCTTATTTTATATTAGAAATATGTAAAGCAATTGTATTGTACATGAAGTTTTTTGAAAAAAAAAAAGCATAACAGCATTTAAGTAGTGTGAAGGTTCTACATTTGTACAAATATATTCAAAATTATTTTTCTCATTTTTGTCTTTAAAAACAAACAAAAAAAGGCTTTCTCCTTTAAATGGAAATAGAGAAAAAAGCAAAATAAAGGAGAGGAAAAGCCATGTGATTTACTTTTGGTATTCTGTTATATATCATAAATACACTAGAGACCCAGTGCATGAAATCATGGACCAATGGGGTCCCTTGGCCTGGCCTGCGGGATCGGGCCAAAACTGGTTCTCCAACATCCCCCAAGGAGTCCCAGGTTGTGAGAGGGCGCAGTCCAGGCCACGGGACCCTGCCAGTGCACAATTGGGGCCAGGGAGGGACATAGGAGGTTGGCCAGCCAGGAAGGGACTGCAGGAGGGCTCCAGGACATATCCGGCCCATCTCCCTCAGTCCCGATCAGCCGTACCCCAGCAGCAAGTTAACCTACCAGTCTGAGCGTCTGCCTCCTGGTGGTCAGTGCACATCATAGAGACTGGTCGACTGTATGCCCTCTGGTGGTCCGTGCACATCATAGTGAGCTGTTGAGCATCCTTAGCATATCATTAGCATATTATACTTTGATTGGTTGAACAAATGACGGGACACTTAGCATATTTGGCTTTTATTATATAGGATAGGAAATAGTGTGTTGAGTTTTTAAAAAAAGAATTGGAATGATATATAAATTATATACCTTTCCTTTTTTTTTAATATACATTGTCTATTTGGCTCTGTAAGCTTTATCTTTGTTGACTTTTAAAAATATGTTTTTATTCACTTCAGAGTGGAAGAGAGAGAGAGAAACATCAGTGACGAGAGAGATTCATCTATTGGCTGCCTCCTGCACGCTCCCTACTGGGGATTGAGCCTGTAACCCTGACATATGCCCTGACCAGGAATCCAAACATGACCTCTTGGTTTATGGGTAGATACTCAACCACTGAGCGACATCAGCCAGGCTTTATCTTTGTTTTATATGAGACAGTGCAATAACATTGTACCTAGATTGTATTACTCTTTCCAGATATGCTATCTCTAAATTTTACTTCAGTGTTTATCAAAACTCAAGGTTGAAGAATATGTTTTTGATGTTTCTTAGTTTTGTTTTGTTTTAGATAACTATACAGATTTTCCCCAGATTTTAATCTGTGATAAAAGTTTGCATCTCCACAGAAAAATGCACTTATCATATTTTGCCATTTAGCAACATTAATGTGTGACTCCACTAGACTAGAAAATCTTTGAAGAAATTTTTTAAAATTTTGTATCCTACTTAACACTAGTTCAAGTGCCTTAGATATATAAGTATGAAGTGTTTATAATACTAATTTAAATTCATATTTTAGATTCAATTGGGTCATATAAATGTTCTGTTTTGTATTAGCTCCAAGAAAATAGAATTAATTAGTAGTAATGGGAATGTCAGAAATTAATTTTTAAGTTACAGAATATACTAAAATTCTTAGCAAAGTACAGAAAGAAATTTGGATACCTTATTATCCACAACTCAAATTGGACAGATGTTAATATTTTGTTACATTCGCTTCAGATATCTCTCTCCCTATTTCTGTCCTCTCTTAGGAATAAAATGTTTTTGGAACAACTAAGACTTACCCTCCCTTTCCCTTTCTCCTTTCCTCTTTCTTTCCCTCTCTTCCTTTTGAGAGGTAACCACTTCCCTGAAATGATGTGAATGCTATCTATGCATATGTTTGCTACATTTGTTTATGCCATTTTCTCTCACATTTGCAGTTTGATTTTTTACAATGGTTTTACAATGGTTTTTACAATGGTTTACCAATGATCCATGCATGTGTAGCACATTTATTTTAAATGCTTTATATCATTCCATTATATGAGTCTACCAGTTAATTTATCTGTTGCCCTGCTGATAAGGTTGTTCGCAATTTTCTTACTAAATTTTTTGCTGCAGTGACATCCTAACACGTTTCTTTGTACACATGTGAGACTTTTAGTGCTGCTTATACCTAGTAGTGAAAATGCAGGGTTGTAGGGAAATGCACCTCTTTGAGATTACTAGATGTTGCCAATTGCCTACCCAAATTGGTTATATAAGTTTATACTCCTACCCAGTAATGCATAATAATTCCTACATTTTCAAAAACCTTCCAAATCTTAGTCTGATTTTATTCTGACCTTAGTTTTTATTAGGAATGATAAATCATTATTACTGTGTTTATAACCTGAGTCTATTTAAATTTTTTATTTTATTATAAACATTCCTTATATATTTTATTTTGGATGCTAATTCTTGTTGATTACTTTGAAATTTAAGTGTCTTCTCCCTGTGGCATGCCTTTGAACTTTGTATATGTTATATTTTGTCAGTCCGAAGTTTAACAGTTTCTTCCTTGTGATTTCTACTCTTTTGATCTTGAATTGAAAAATCTTGCATATCTTACACTGAAAATATATTCTGTAGTTTGTTCTAAAAGTGACACATTTTTCATATTTAGTTAAGTATTTTTCATATTTATTTACTATTTAAGTATGAGATAGGAATCTATTTACACTTGCCTATTCTATATGTGCTCATTTGGGTGTGCCATCTTCATTTGGGGAGATCGGGAAGTGATTTCAATTTTTCATTTATGCATGACATTAAACTTTAGAAAATTTTCAAAATATAATATTTATCTATTCTTTTAAAGTCTACTTGTACATCATAAGTATTTTGGTGATGTTACCAGGGGGTATGAATTCTTGGGTCTTTTAGGTATGAGAAGAGTGTTGGCGATGTGTTTTGAAAGTAAGAAGCAATATCAGACTTGTTTGCTACTTTTGACCTTTTTTCATTGATTTGTTGGAAATAATTCTGCTTGTGGGATTATTTTTTTTAAACAAGTTTTAAACAGTTGTGGTTCTCAACCAAAATAAATGCTACTATTGTAGTCTAATAGCAAACATTTAAGAGACTGTTAGTAGGTTCCAGATAATTGATTTTAAAAAACAAACATTCCTTTTCTGCTTTTGTACATTTTTTTCTTTGGATTCAGTATTTCTGGACTTTAAACTTGGAAGATCTTTATTTTCCTTTCTTTTTGTAAAATAATAGACATGGCTTTGTGGCATCCATATTAAAAATGGGTAATTTTCCTTATGGTCCCTGTCTTCCTGCTGGGTTGATAATGTTTTGATGTATTTTTCTCTTGCTCTGATGAGAGGTCTGCTGCTGCTGCTCTGACATATTCATTTGGATGAATAATTATAACTTGCACAATGTCAAGCTGAAGATGGTAGGGTTTTGTGCGTCATGACAAGCCTAGTAGCCAGTGCAGGTGTCTCACAGCATGATCAGCAACAGCCAGTGTATTCTGGCTCAGAGGAGACATTTAGAGTAGTAAGGAATCAGCACCAAGGGCAAGACTGCTGCTGCCACTGCTGCTGCGACATGTGCCAAAGAAGCACAAAGTGCTTCTCAAAGACGAGTGGCTGCACACCTCTTTTCAGATGTCTACTTTGTTTATACCATTATATTTTTAAAATAGATTTTAGTATAGAATGGAAGAACATGCCATGATTTTAATCTTATCCTACTTCCCAACCTGACAAATACACTGAAATGTGTCTTTAACAACCTGCTATCTTTTGGACTTGTACATACAGGTCATGTATGTGAATATTGTTGACTAATGAGACTATAGAATTCCCTAATGTAAGATTTTAAGTGCACTAATATTAATGATTCTATAGAAAAACAAAGTTGATTTTCTCCAGGTTGCTGACCAACCCAAAATGGATGTTAAAATTGCAGTTCTACCTATAAATGTGCCATTCATTGTAGGCTTGGTGAAGTATTCTTGCCAGGGTGGTTGGAATTTTCAGATTTGGTATTATACAGTAAGCAGTGGTTTTTATATTTTTATCATGGAAATCTCATATTTTTGGAATAATGCCATGAATGCAAGAAGAGCAAAATTAATGATAAAGCCTCTGGCTGATAATCTGATGGAGAATGAAGAATTTGTAATTAAAGGAAACAGTCCTATTGCATAGCAGGGAGCATGATCCATTAGTTAGAGCAGCAGACTAGCAGTTGGATATCCTGGGTTCTGTTTACAGTTCAGCCATTGACTTAATTGTATAATTTCAAACAAGTCACATGACTGCCCTTTACCTTAGTTCATATGTAGATGGAATAATGAACTTTTCCTCTTTCACAGAGATGTTAAGAAAAATAAATTTGGTTTAAAACAAAAAGAATGTCAGAGGGGAAAAAAACCCTCACTATCCACTGTAAGAATCCTGTGGAAGTTCTCCTTTTCTGACCTAGTGGATTGTCTTTCTTACTCTTTTTCTCTTTGCTGTGTTTGTTAGGTAACTCGTAGTACTGGATTTTTGTTCATTCTTATGTTGGTTTAATTAAATATACTTTTGT
Organism: Myotis nattereri; assembly: GCF_964212035.1. Classification (NCBI taxonomy): domain Eukaryota; kingdom Metazoa; phylum Chordata; class Mammalia; order Chiroptera; family Vespertilionidae; genus Myotis; species Myotis nattereri. The sequence continues at coordinate 51,567,001 of NC_138085.1, forward strand.
CTTCCTGGTAATCTGATTGTTGCCACATGATATGGATAAAAAGGCATCACAGCGATCAAAACAAAGAAATTTAATTCATTATTGAGATTATATGATACTAGAGGCCCGGTGTATGAAAATTCATGCACTGGAGTGGGGTTCCCTCAGCCTGGCCTGCCTCCTCTCACAGTCAGGGAGACTTCAGGGGCGGGAGGCGACGCCCCATCACACCTCTGCTGCTGCCACTGCCAGCAGTGAAAGCCTTGGCCGGCCCTGGTTCCCTGAGACTCAGGCCAGCCCTGGGGGGCTGGGGAGCTGAGGGGACTGGGCACCGCCATCTCGTGGCTTTGGGCACCTCCATCTTTGAGGGCGCAGGCATCAATTAGCATAGTCCCTCCTTATTGGCTATGGGTGCTGCCATCTTTGAGGACAGAACAGTCAATTAGCATATTCCCTCCTTATTGGCTGTGGGTGCTGCCATCTTTGCAAAAGCATGAGGGTCAATTAGCATATTCCTTCTTTATTAGATAGGATGGTAGAAAAAGTAGCAAAGTGACCTAATGGATTCAGTGACCTATTAATTGCCCTTTTTTTCAATAATGTATCATTTATTTTAAAAGTACCCTTCAGTCGTGAGAAAGAGAGGGAGAGAGAATAGTTTTGAAATTGTACTCATCACTTACCAAAATATTTGTTTTTCAAATATTAGTAATTCTATGCATGTATTTTTCCAGATAATTCTTAGAATCATTTAAACTTTTAGTTACAATTGGGTTTTCACTTATCCACCAAATTAAGAACCGATATGCTCACAGTCTAGGAACTGGTTATCTCTGCATTTATTTAGGTTCCTGATATCATAGTTAGTTATATTTTGCTATATATTTCTTATACTGAAATGCTTTATCAGTAATTTACAGATTTTATTTTTATTTCTATTTCTAGTTTGCTAAGAGTTTGTTATAAATGAAAGTTGAGTTTTATCAAACATATTCTCTATATTAAGATAATAAAATTATTTTTCTTCTTTAATCTCCTAATGGGATAAATTATATAGTTTGATTTCCTAATGTTAAACCAATCTTGCATTCTTAAAATAAGTCAAATTAGTCCATGATCTAATTTTATCTGTCAGTCAATTGATCAATCAATTGGAAAGGAAAAAAGCAACAACATAGTTCTAGTATAATGAGTTTTGGGAGAGAGTGAAATTAGATGTTTATATTTAATCCACCTATCTTCCTTACCTAGTAGCTTTAACCCTCTTTTTTATAGTCTTATGTGTGTAGTTTTTACTTTGTTTATTTAAATTCTGATGAACATGTTATTTTTTTTCATAGCTTTCACCAATGGCCTCTAGTTAGAGAGAAGTGGGATTCAAATTTTAAATAAGTATGCTAAATATGAACGGAGTTTCACATTTTTAACTAGAGGGAAGGGACAAAAAAAATAAATCCTCTGGTTTATTTTCCTGCCCACTTGTGTAATTGGTAGGAGTTAGTGTGGGTAATTCGGGGTTCTTTGGACATTCATAGAACTTAAGTAAAGGAGCTGACTCACAAAGGTCTACTGGGGAAGTTCTATCCTAACTATAGTGCTTTATTGGATAAAATTGTATTAATAGTTAACTTTTAAAGTGCGTAAACAGAAAAGCAAGAAGCAATAGTTTGCAGTAGGAAACAATTTAAATGCAGCAGACATTTGTTATCTACTATATAGGAAGCACTGAGCAGGATCCTAAGGATAATACCGTGAATTAGACAGGCTTCTAATACCCTAAGTTAGGTTTTCAGGAGTAACCCTCAATCTGATAAGGAGAGAGGAATTTAAAAGATAATTTCAGTAAAATATGTTGAGCAATATGAGTTGTTTTGATAAGGTGGAAGAGAGACATATAATCTAGTCTGATGTGGTCAAGCAAGTTTTCTAATAAGATATTACTTAAGCTCAGTGAGTCTTAAGGAATGAGACATTAGGATTGGGAGGAGAGATGATACTTCAGGAAAGAACTATGTTAGTCAAAGAACAAAGGCATGAAATTGTAGGAGATAATGCATGAATTATACCTCATTTGGTACTCTGTGGACTGGAGCTTTTGCTAGAGTTAAGCCAGGTCTGCTATAGTAATTCTGATGAGTTTGGGCTTTATCCTCAAAGCCTTGGGGGGTTATATGAAAGTGTGCCAGGGTCAGAATCTTGTTTTATAATAGTATTTCTCAAAGTGTTTTTTGTTTGGTTTGATTTTGGCTATTAATAGGGTTAAGGTAAAGAAAGGACTCTATGATTTAATAAATTTATGAAATTGTAGATTTAAATTCTGTTATTTCTTGATTTAAGACTTCTGAGATTTCTTAAGATGCCAAGATGTATTATAACTTTTTAGCATGGCCTCCCCGCCTGCTCTCCTTGCCCCCTCAAAACACCTTTCTGGATTAGATTTCAATAAAACATGTTTTTTTAATAGGTCACTCTGTTAGCATAGAGGAGGGTTCTAAGTGAGGATGGCAAGACTATAGTGAAGGAAGTTGATAGAGGCTATGTATTTCCATGCAGGAAGTAATTAGTGTTTGTTCTAGGTTAACGGTTGCTGGGTAAGAGAAAAGGAGATTGAGAAAATTTCACATGTCATATTGATAGAACTTGATGATTGATTGGGCATGAGGTCTTAAGGATTGCTCCCAGTGCTGCTGGTGTGGGTGACCAAGTTAGCTGCCAGTACTACCAAGTGAGTGCAGGAAGAAAAGGTGTAGAGACAAGTTCAGTTTGGAATTCGATGATTTTGATATGCCTACAGTATATGTAAGTAAATGTGTTTAGTGGGCAGTTGGTTATGACTAGGAATCTATATTATAATTTCAGTTGATTTCTAGGATTATCAAAGTTAGTTGAAGTTTTGTAGAAGATTTAGATGTGTGCATTGTGAGCACGTGAACTACTTTTATGGAGTGGTAGCCAGCAGCATGCTGGTATTCTCTTGTAGTCTTGACCTTAACTGAAGTAAAGATTTTTGTGACCATTTATTTCCTTATTTTGTTGTTTTTAGTGTGAGTCATGAAAAATTATGTATAACCAACTTTTTTTGTCAAGGGGAGTAGCATCTTTTTTTCAGTGTGACATAGGTGGAACAAAAGCTAAGCTAGTTGGTTTTTTTTAATTGGCTTGATTTTTTAAAATTATGTGCACCTTTATATTTTTTTAATACAAAGTAAAGAAAGTTAAAAATTAACAGCATATTAGTAATGTATTCAAATCAAACGTTAAAAGTCTTAAACAGCAATCTACAGAGTGATTTTTCTCAGAATTAAGAATTAAAAAATAAAGAAATAATAGATAATCACAAAGGTTTATCGGTTGGGTCAAGATGTCACCATCTAAGCCCCATGTTGGCATTTTTAGCATCTAACCTTATTTCTTTTTAAAAAACAATAAGGTAAAATACATATAACAAAATTTACCCTCTTAACCATTTTTTAAAGGTAACAGTTCATTGGTATGAAATATATTCAGAATGTGCTACCATCACCACCATCTATCTCCAGAATGGTTTTCATCTTGTAAAACTGAAACTCTATACCTTTTAAAATAGTAACTTCCTTTTCCCCCTTCCACCAGCCCCTAGCAACCACCATTGTATTTTCTCACTTTATGATTTTGACTATTCTAAGTACCCCATATAAGTGGAATTATACAGTATTTGTCTTTTCTGTCTGGCTTACTTCACTTGGCATAATCCCCTTGAGGTGCATACATGCTGTAGCATAAATAAGAATTTCTTCCTTTTTAAGGCTGAAAACATTCCATTACATATACACATCATACTTTGTTTGTTCATTCATCCATTCATGGATACTTAAGTTACTTTAATGTTTTAGTTGTTGGTGAATAATGCTGCTATGAACATGGGTGTACAAATATCTTTTTGTGTTCTTTCAATTCTTTTGGTTATATTCCCAAAAGTTGAATTGCTGGGTCATATGATAATTCTTTCTGTAAATTTTTTGAAGAATTGCCATACTTTTTTCCACATTGGCTATACCATTTTACATTCCCACAGTAGTGCACAGAATTCGAGTTTCTCCATATCTTCACCAATACTTATTTCCTGTTTTGTTGTTGATACTAGCCATTCTAACGGGTATGAGGTGATCTTATTGTAGTTTTGATTTTCATTTCCCTAAGTGATGTTGAACATCTTTTTGTATACTTATTGTGTACGTTTGCAAAAATATCTACTTAGTTCATTTGCTCATTAGGTTGGTTGTTTTTTGGTTGTTGACTTTTAGGGGATCTCTATATATTCTGGATATTAATCCCTTATCAGATATATGACTGTTGATATGGACTTTATAACAAAATTTTAAAATTTTTATGAAATTAAATTTATCTATTTTTTTCTATTGTTGCCTCTGCTCTTATTGTCAGAGCCAGTTAATCCTTGCCAAATCCAATGTCATGAAGCTTTTACCATTTGTTTTCTCCTAAAATTTTTATACTTTTAGCTCTTACATTTATGTCTTTGATCCATTTTAAGTTACTTTTTTATATTGTATATGGTATAAAGGAAGGGTCTTTTGCATGTGAGTGTTCAGTTTTTCTAGTAGCATTTGTTGAAAAGATTGTCCTTTCCCCATTGAATGGTCTTGGCACCCTTGTCAAAATCATATTTTCTCTGTGGTTATAATGGGGATTACATTTAATATCCTAAACTTATCACTCAGACTTGAATTTATACTATCTTCACTTCAAAAATATATGCAAACTCTGGTCCTTTATAGCTGTATACCCACCCTTTTCAACTGTTGGTATTACAACATTATGTGCCTCAAACAAAAAAATAAATCTTTTAATGACATTTGTCTCTTAAATTATATAGAAAATAAAATGTGGAATTAAGTCTAAAAGTTACGATAATACTAGCTTTTTGACTAATTGTTTTAAAAAATGTATTAGTCTCAAGTCATGTATAAAACACAAAGTAGAGTTAAAAGTCATCCTATATAATAAAGAGGAAATATGCAAATTGACCATCACTCCAACACACAAGATGGCCACCCCCATGTGGACACAAGATGGCTGGCAGGGGAGGGCAGTTGTGGGTGATCAGGCCTGCAGGGGATGGCAGTTAGGGGTGACCGGGCTGGCAGAGGAGGGCATTTGGGGGCAACCAGGCCTGCAGGGGAGGGCAGTTGGGGGGGACCCGCCCTGCAGGGGAGAACAGTTGGGGGCAACCAGGAACGCAAGGGAGGGCAGTTGGGAGTGACCAGGCCTGCAGGGGAGGGCAGTTACGGGCAACCAGGCTGGCAAGGGAGGACAGTTAGGGGCGACCAGGCCGGCAGGGGAGGAAAGTTGGGGGCAATCGGGCCAGCAGGGGAGCAGTTAGGCATCAATCAGGCTGGCAGGGGAGTGGTTAGGGGGTGATCAGGCTGGCAGGCAGAAATAGGGGCAATCAGGCAGGTAGGCAGGCAGGCAAGCAGTTGGGAGCTAGCAGTCCTGGATTGTGAGAGGGATGTTTCACTGCTCTCGAGGGGTCTCAGATTGGAGAGGGTGCAGACTGGGCTGAGGGACATCCCCTCCTCCACCCCTCCATCCCCCCCCGCGTGCACGAATTTCATGTACTGGGCCTCTACTTGTTACAATAGTACTAGTTATTATAATTACCCATATGTTTTCCGTTACTGAGTTTTTTATTTGTTCATGGGACTTGAAGTTACTGTCTAGCATTATGGTTGTTTTTTGTTTTGTTTTGTTTTTTATTTCCACCTGAAAGGCTCCCTTTAGTATTTCTTGGATGGCAGAGCTAATAGTATTGAACTCTTCAGATTTTTAAAATCTAGGAATATCTTAACTTCTCTCACTAATGAAGGGCAGTTTTGTCAGATATAGGGTTCTTGGTAGACAGTATTTTTATTTTAGTACTTTGAATATATCAGTTATTGCCTATGGCCTTCAAAGTTTCTGATGAAAAATCTGCTGATAGTTTTATTGAGGATCGCTTATATTTGATGAGTAACTTCATGCTGCTTTCAAGATTCTCTTTGTTGTTTTATTTATAACTAGAGGCCTGGTGCACATGCACTGGTGGGGGGTGTGGCCTGCAGGGATAGGCCCACAGTGGGAGTGCCGCTCATTCTGGTGCCAAGCAGCAACTCCCCAAGTGGGAGCGCACTGACCACCAGTGCACTCCTGCATTGAGCGTCTGCCCCCTGGTGGTCAGTGTGCAACATAGCAGCTGGTCAATCATTCATTCTGATTGTTCTGCCTTTCAGTCACTGGATGGATGGAGATATATATACTAGAGGCCCAGTGCACAAAAATTTGTGCACTCGGAGGGGAGGGGGGTCCCTCAGCCCGGCCTGTGCCCTCTCACAGTCTGGGACCCCTCGGGAGATAATGACCTGCTGGCTTAGGCCTGCTCCCGGGTGGCAGAGGGCAGGCCCAATCCCTAGGTGTAGCCCCTGGTCGGGCTCAGAGCAGGGCCGATTGGGGAGTTGGGGCACCGCCCCCGTCATGCACAGAGCAGGGCGATAGGGAGGTTGTGATGCCACGCTCAGTTATGCTTAGGGTAGGGCCGATTGGGGGTTGGGGCACCGTCCCCTGTCACACTCAAGACAGGGTCGATGGGGAGGTTGCGGCACCACCCCTGTCACGCACAGAGCAGGGCCAATCAGGGGGTTGGGGCACTGCCCCCTGTCACTCACAGAGCAAGGCCCATCAGGAGGGTTGGGGTCCTGCCCCCTGTCATGCATAGAGCAGGGCCCATCAGTGGGTTGGGGCACCGCCCTCTATCACCCACAGAGCAGGGCCGATCAGGGGGTTGGGGCGCCGCCACTCTCACACTCAGGGCAGGGCCCGTGGGGAGTGGGGGGTTGGGGCGCTGCACCCTGTCGCACACAGAGCCGCAGGGCGATCAGGGGGTTGGGGAGCTCCCCACTATCAGGCACAGAGCAGGGCTGATCAGGGGGTTGGGGCGCCTTCCCCTGTCACGAACAGAGCAGGGTGGATAGGGAGGTTGTGGCCCCGCCCCCTGTCACACACAGAGCCGCAGGGCAATCAGGGGGTTTGGGCGCTGCCCCCTGTCACACTGATCCCGGTGCCGGGAGGCCTCTCGGCTCCACTGATCCCGGTGCTGGGAGGCATATTACCCTTTTACTATATAGGATAGAGGCCTGGTGCATGGGTGGGGCTGGCTGGTTTGCCCTGAAGGGTGTCCTGGATCAGGGTGGGGGTCCCCCACTGGGGTGCCTGGCCAGCCTGGGTGAGGGGATGATGGCTGTTTGCAGCTGGTCACACATCCTTCAGGGTGGGGGTCCCCACTGGGGTGCCTGGCCAGCCTGGGTGAGGGGATGATTTCTGTTTGCAGCTGGTCACACACCCTTCAGGGTGGGGTCCCCACTGGGGTGCCTGGCCAGTCTGGCTGGGGGTGACTGAAGCTCCCAACCGCTCCTTTTTTTCTTTTTCTTTTTTATTCTGGGCCAGCTTTAGCTTTGAGGCTTGGCTCCAGCTCTTAGGCTTCTTCTGCTGAAAGTAGGTTTCTGGCCATTGCTTACAATGTTGCGATCCTTCTGGCTGAAGCCCGGCAGACTAACGCAGGTTTCTGGGTTTTTGTTTAGCTTCTATATTTGTTACATGCTTGCTTAGAGTTGCAGCTCAGAGGCCTGCAGCAGCAGGCGGGGAACATTGGTTTCCTCCGTCACTGAAGCAAGCAAGCCTCATGTTAGTTTCAAGCTGCCTGGCTGCCGGCCGCCATCTTGGCTGGCAGTTAATTTGCATATCTCGCTGATTAGTCAATGGGAAGGGTAGCGGTCATACACCAATTACCATGTTTCTCTCTTATTAGATAGGATATATATATATATAGACTAGAGGCCCAGTGCACCAAATTTATGCCTGGGGGAGGGGTGTTTCTCAGCCCAGCCTGCACTCTCTCCAATCTGGGACCCCTCGAGGGATGTCCGACTGCCCGTTTAGGCCCGATGATTGGGCCTAAACGGGCAGTCGGACATCCCTCTCACAATCTGGGACTGCTGGCCTCCAACTGCTCGCCTGCCTGCCTGCTTGATTGCCCCTAACCACTTCTGTCTGCCAGCCTGATCACCCCCTAGCCATTCCCCTGCCAGCCTGATTGATGCCTCACTGCTCTCCTGCTGGCCCAATTGCCCCTAACTGTCCTCCCCTGCAGGCCAGGTTGCCCCTAACTGCCCTCCCCTGCTGGCCCAGTCACCCCTAACTGCCCTCCTTTGCCAGCCTGGTCGCCTCTAACTGCCCTCCCCTGCTGGCCCGATTGCCCCTAACTGCCCTCCCCTGCTGGCCTGGTTGCCCCCAACTGACCTCCCCGGCAGGCCTGGTTGCCCCCAAATGCCCTCCCCTGCTGGCCATCCTTGACCACATGGGGGTGGCCATCTTGTGTGTTGGAGTGATGATCAATTTGCATATTACCTCTTTATTATATAGGATAGACTAGAGGCCTGGTGCACCAAATTTGTGCATGGGGGGATGTCCCTCAGCCCAGCCTGCACCCTCTCCAATCTGGGGCCCCTCGGGGGTTGTCCAACTAAACTGGCAGTCGGACATTCCCCTCACAATTTAGGACTGCTAGCTCCTAACTGTTCACCTGCTTCCCTGCCTGATTGCCCCTAACCACTTCTGCCTGACAGCCTGATCGCCCCCTAACTGCTCCCCTGCCAGCCTGATTGATGCCTAACTGCTCCCCTGCTGGCGTGATCACCCCCAACTGCCCTCCCCTGCCATGACCCACCTCCTCTGCTGGGGCCCCGCCTCCTCTGCACAAGGCGGCGGAGCCACGGGACCCCCCAGGCCTCACCACACGAAACGGCCGCTGGGCCCTGCCTCCACTGTGTGTGCGGCCATTTTGTGGCAGCCATCTTGCGGTGGTCATCTTATGATGACATCACGCACAAGGGTGCGAGGACCATGTAGTCTTTTATTAGTATAGGTATGTCTCAATTTGGGTACCCTTGTGTTCATCTGACTTAGATTTAACTGAGCACCTTGGATGTTTTATTCACGTATTTCATCAAATTTGTGCATTTTTTTCTTATCTTTTTCTTCAAATAATCTCTCTGACACTTTTGCTCTTCTTCTTCTGGGACCCCATAATGCACATGTTGATTCCCTTTACAGTATTCCACTGGCTCCTTAGCCTTTGTTCACATTTTTTCAATCTTTTTTCTTTCTATTCCTCAGATTTGATATTTCCCATTGCCCTATATCCAACAAATTCTTTCGTTTTTCTGCTCAGATCTTCCTTTGAATATTTTTAGTGAACTTTCCAGTTCCATTGTTGTAACTTTTTGGCTTCCTTTTAGGCTTGCTTTCTCTTTATTGGTATTTCCATTTTGTTCATACATCATTTTCCTGACATTTCGCACATCTTTACTTTTTTAAGCATACTTAAGACAATTGTCCTAAATCCTCTGTCTGTTAGATTTACTATCAAGTCCTTTTTTAAGGACAGTTTCTGTTAATTTTTTTCCCCTTGGAATCAGGGCCATACTTTCCTGTTTCTTTTTATGCCTTGTGATTTTTTGTTGTTGAAAACTGGAAATTTTAATCTAATAATGTGGTAACTCTAGAAATCAGATTCTCTTCTTTCCTCAGAGAAGAAAGAATAAAATCCCCTCTGTTTTTGTTATTTATTTTATTGTTGTATGCTGTCTTTTTGCCAAAGATCAGCCTGAGGTTTAAACTTATGGTTTTCTCTGGCCCTTTCTGAGCCTGTACCTTGCCCTGGGCACACATAGTGACTTGCAGATTTTCCCTGTTTATACAGTTGCTTTTGAATATTCTATTATAATGTTTGCCTCCCAAAAGGAGAAAAAAAGAGGACAATGAACAGATAAATAAAAGGGCACTGGCTATTTAAATACCCAAAAAGTCACTTCAGGTAGTGAGAGAGGCTTGCAACAATGGGGAGAGGTGCATCAATGATGGCCAACAATCTGTCTACCCTTCTGAGGTCAGAAGTAGCAATTAGTGATCAGAGCTTAGATCCCTGATGTTTGAAATACAAGGTTCTTTGTGCCCATCTTGGCTCTAACAAGCTGTGTGCAAACTGCTTCTGGAGTGTGTGCAGGACTGTCTATCATGGGTTGGGTAGTCCCTGCCAGTCTAAGAACTGAAATTAACCAAAGATACAGTCCTATAGTAGACGCCAGAGTTTTAAAATAGGTACATCAGATTGATCCTGTTAGTGCAATTGTTGTGTAGTTGGGTAGAGATATTCCTGGTGCTTCCTGCTCAACATCTACTTAGAATCTTCTCCTAATTGGCCTCATTTTACAATAATTATTATTTTTAGTGATCTACAATATAGGATAGCTATGGAAAAAATAGAAAATGCTTATTTTCAACATACACTTGACAGATGTTTCCTTCTTTCTTTAATCTTTTTTTGAACATTCTGTAATGGCTGCACAAAAAGTGAATATGTTTCCTTTGACCTTGTGGGCAGATACCTATCTCACATGAGTTAACAATAGTGGCAAATCTTTTAAATCATAAGTGGTCAGCTATAGTTTAAATAAACTTAACTATATGAAGAGGTGAAATATTCTGTATGGATTGCTTTATAGAAAAATAGCATTTCATGAAATAGATTTAGTTATAGTGATACCTACAAAAAGAGTTGAGAACATCAATGAAGCTTGCAAATAAGATCAAATGAACAGAATAGTTATCATCTCTTTAATGATATCTGATTGGGAATATTGCAATTAATATTAAAATTAAATTTCTGAAAAAGTTTAATCTCTTGATATTTCCTTATTCTATTGAAGCCTTTTAAATCCCTCAGAGATAAAGACAAAAATTATTATTAGAAGGTTTATCTTCAAGTATTATAGGAAAGTATAAAAAAATCAGAATGGAAAGCATCTGTTGCAAGTACCAGAAAATTATGCTATTAATTTAAGTGTCATCAGAGCACAAAAGATCACATTTCGGGACTGTGAGAAAATTATTAAAATACTGGAAATAATAGTACTTAAGATGAAGATATTATACTCTAAGATCTGGTTAAGTGACTGACATTATTATATCACTTCAGGTATTATAAAAGTAACAAAATGCTTTTAAAGATAATAAGCGTTACATTTTGAGATTGGCAGTGTTCACACTTTTCTGCTTAAGTGCTTTCCTAGTTTAGCATAATTTAATAACAGTTATGGGGGAATAGCTAACATCTTAGTTCCCATATATATCTTTTCTCCCTCCTTCAATATATACACATTTGTATATATCTATATATACATATAAAAGTGATAAAAGTTTCATTATCTATGTGGTGGGTTTATGAACAGTTACTCTCCCGCTTTTGTCCTTGCTGTTAGAAATGTTTTCATTTTCTAAGGTTTTTATAGCTAATTATTGGGAAGTCTACTGTAAAGAAGGTATTGCTATTTAAATCCATTAGTATCCAGAAATCAGAATGAGTTTTTTAAACAGCTTTGTTGAGGTGTAATTGATATACGATAAACTGAACATATTTAAAGTGTAAATAATTTGGTGAGTTTAGCACATGTTTACCTCTGTGAAATCATCCCTACAATCAAGATAATAAACATTTCCATTACACCCAAGTTTCCTCCTTTCCCTGTTTAATTTCACCCTTCTCTCCCTTTTATCTGGCCCCTAGGCAATTACTGATCGGCTTTTTACAATTTTATATAATTCTATTTCAGGGTTTTTTTCTCAGCACAATTAGAGATTTGTCTATGTTTTAGTATGTAATAAGAGTTTATTTTTTTTATACTGAGTAGTAGTATTCCATTGCATGGATATATCACATATTGTCCTGCTGAAAGACATACGGGTTGTTTTCAAGATTTGGCCATTGCAAATAAAAAACTATGAACATTATGTGCATATTATTATATGAATCATATACTTTCATTTCTCTTCAACAAATACCTAGGAGTAGAATGGCTGGATCATATAGGAAATATATGTTTAACTTTCTAAGAAACTGCTAAACAGTTTTCCAGAGTGGTTTTGGCATTTGACACTTCCAACAATAGTGTCTGAAGATTTCTGTTTCTCTAATCCTTCAAATAGCTGGGTAGTGGTAGCTCATTTTGATTTTATTTTATTATTTTTTCAACTGACATCAGCTTTTAATAATGGAAACAAATTGCCATTCCAAAAACAATTTAGGGAAGAAAAATGTTCCCTATAAAAATAAACTTACACTCCTCAAGATTATAAATATTATAACTTTTAGCTCATTATGATTTTAATTTGTATTTCCTTACTGACCATTGATGTTGAGCAAATCTTCATGTCATCCATACATCTTTTTTGATAGAGTGCACTTTTTTCTTTTTTCTTTTTTGCCTAAAGTCCGAAAGTAATGGGGATATGTTCCATATTTACGGGTTAAAAGACTCAATATTGTCCGTCCTGTCCAAATTAATGTATAGATATAATGCAATCCCAGTCAAAACCCCAACAGATTTTTTCTAGAAACTGAAGAAATGACTCTAGAATTTATATCATATATAAAAGAGGTAATATCAAAGAGGTAATATGCAAATTAACCCTCACAAGATGGCTGCCTGTGACCAGGCCGGCAGGGGGGTTAGTGAGGGACGACCAAAGAACTGAACAAGCAGGCTGCATGGGGCAGCCAGGCTGGCAGGGGGGTTAGTGAGGGATGACCAAACGACTGAATAGCAGGCTGCGTGGGGCAACCAGGCTGGCCAGGGATCCGTGAGGGGTGACCAGGCTGGCAGGGGGGGGACATTTGGGGGCAACCAGGCCAGTAGGGGGGCATTTGGGGGCAACCAGGCCGGTGGGGGGGGGGTGCAGTTGGGGACAACCAGGCTGGCGGGGGGGGCAGTTGGGGGTGATTAGGCTGGCAGGGAGGGCAGTGAGGGCAACTAGGCTGGCAGAGGGGCAGTTAGGGGTGACCAGGCTGGCAGGGGGGCAGTTAGGAGCAACCAGGCCGGCAGAGAGGGGGCAGTTGGGGGCAACCTGGCCAGCAGTAGGGGGCAGTTAGGGGCGACCAGACAGGCAGGCAGGTGAGCAATTAGGAGCCAGCGGTCCAGGATTGTGAGAAGGATGTCCGACTCTCAGTTTAGGCCCAATCCCTGGGATAGGGCCTAAACCAGCAGTCAGACATTCCCTGAGGGGACCCGGATTGAAGAGGGTGCAGGCTGGGCTGAGGGAACACCCCCCCCCCCCCCACACACACACACACCGCATGAATTTCGTGCACCGGGCCTCTAGTTTAAATATAAAGGAGCTAGAGTAGTCTGAAAAAGAACAAAGTTGGAGGACTAATCCCACTTAGCTTGCACTTGTACATAGTGTTTTTATACCTAGCTTCTTTGTAGAATGTAAAAAAAAAACAACGGTTTCTCACTATTTCCCTAATTGGTATGAGCATGTTTTGAAAAGAGTTGTCTTAAGCATACAAAAATTCATCAGTGGGTACTGACAGTGTGGAAACCAGACCACTGATTTCTTTGACTAAAGATACAGTTGCTAGCCATGGAGCTAATGAGAACTACTTCATCCATCTCCCTACTTACTTATTGGCTATGCTTCATAAGAAAATGTGACACCCTTTAAGGTTTTTGAATAGTGATACATCCTAGTCTTCTGATGATTTATTCGATGCATTAAACATAAATAAGAATAATCAACCCCGATGTTTCCTTGCTTCAGTATTGAGGTTCTTGACTCATACATGCCTTCCAACATAAAGATTGGCAAGCATGGCCAAAATAGACTGTGCTTCAGTATTATAAAACTGGGCAGGAAAAACAATAAGCCTGTTAGTATTTTTGTAAGGTCATGGATTGGTGACTTTTGAACAGACTTTCTAATGGTTCATGATCTCAAGGTTTAAATGCCAAATCTATCATACTGAATAAGACTGTTCAGAGATCTTTCCAGTTGTGTTTGCTCAGAAATTTTCTGGGAATCAATGTAGGGGTCCCAGATACAGATCTTTTCACTGAGAAGCCCATATACAGAACAGTCCAGATATTCTGATTTCAGTGCAGAGAATTTCATTAAGTGCCTTAGGTGATTCTAATATTAGATTGATCTCTTAATATTTTTATGCCTGCTATTTTCAAATCATGGAAAGATGTCTATTTTTTCCCCTGAAGATTACACTTGATCTTAGCCAAAATGCTGAGAAGTGATTTTCCTCAGGATTAATACATTCTTTTTATTCTTCTGACCTTTGCTTTTAACACAGGAAATTGGACTCCATATCAGGCAATAGCTCCCCTGTTAAACTTAGATCTTCTGCTCCCTGTGAATGTAATGTTATAGAGGTAGTTTTCTAACTTCTGGTATTTAGTCTGTGCCGTTTTTCTGGTCATAGCTTTATCCCATATAAATATACACCACAAGGCAGACAGATACACATATAAACCAACCCGATGTGGTTCGAGTGCCCTCAGCATGGGTCCTTGCTGCAAATCCTTGGAATAAACAGCGGTTCTCAACCTGTGGGTCACGACCCCTGAAAATACATCCTGCATATCAGATATTTACATTACGATTCATAACAGTAGCAAAATTACAGTTGTGAAGTAGCAACAAACATAATGTTATGGTTGGGGTCACCACAACATGAGGAACTGTATTAAAAAGGGTCGCAGCATTAGGAAGGTTGAGAACCACTGGTACTCTTCTCACCTTGCTTTATAATTTCTAACTTTCTCAGGATCTCTCTCTTTTTTACATTTTAAGGAAAAGAGATTGTTGAGGTTGTTTTTCATCCTGTCCTCTCCTCTTCCCCATCACAGGAAGGCTTGGGTGAGAGGCTTCTACGTCATAGTCTTCGTGTCTGGGATACTTTTCTTCTCTGTGAGATAGTTTGTTGCTTTTGGGACACAAAGCCTTGTGTTTTCCTTAGTTTTTTAGATACTAATTTCTGTTACCTTTTTTCCCTCCAGGCTTATTTCTGTCTCATATCTTTGTTCCTCTATTTCCTTTTCTTTAATCATGGCCCTATCTATGCATATGTGCAAAGAAGGATGATACCTTCTTTTGATTAGTAAATTAATCAGTTGCAATATTTTGGGTGTTATTTTGGATCTTCACTACATTTAATCTATCTAACTGCTTTGTTTTTCCTACTAGGAATTTATGGTTTCAAACCAATTCCAAAAATTCAAAAGTTTTGGAAGGCTGATATTTTTTCCTTTAAATAATTGAAGTTGTATAATGCATCTTTCACTTCTTCCTTACATACATTCTTTATAATAATAGGCTAATATGCAAACTGGCCCCTCAGGAGTTCAACCAACCAGGAGTTCGGCTGCTCGCTATGACGTGCGCTTACCATCAGGGGTGGCACACAACTAAGGGAGGCCTCAGCTGGCCCTGATTGCCGGCCAGGCCTAGGGACCCTACTCATGCATGAATTTTATGCACTGGGCCTCTAGTAGGGTTATAAAATATAACACAAATATTTTGATTCTGATATGTAGTTCTTTTAAAAAATATATTTTTATTGATTTCAGAGAGGAAGGGAGAGGGAGAGATAGAAACATGAATGACGCACACCCCACACTAGGGATCGAGCCCACAACCTAGGCATGTACCCTGACAGAAAATCGAACCGTGACCTCTTGGTTCATAGGTTGATGTTCAGCCACTGAGCCATGCCGGCTGGGCTGATACGTAGTTATTTTGATTAAAGAAATGATTGCTATACATCAAAGCATAGAAATTATTTACATTTAATGTATATATATTTATATATAATTTCAATTTAAAATCTGTTTATAAACAATAATTGGAAATAAATGGGAGTACATAATAGTAATTGGGATCTTGAAATATAGATACTTTTAAGTGGACAGAATGACCTACTTTATGGATTTTTGAAGTTATATTTAGAATTCTTAACATAGATCTGGAAGTGACTTTAGAAGCTATCTAGTGCACAACCACCTTTATATTTGCAATGTTAAGGTTTCTAGAAGTTGAATATGTCTTGGTTAAGATCAGATACTTTGTTATCATCAAGATTACAGCTGTGTTCTCCTTATGGATTCTTTATCTTTGTATTAGATTTCAAAATAGTCCTATCAGGGGTTGAAATATTAGTTTCATTGAATTAAGTATATTTTTCCCTATGATGTGCATCTGTATAGAGATGGCTGAGTAGTTCTAGAGTTCTCCATCTGGCTTAAATAGATTTGGGTAGGATCATAGAGAAGATAGTTACTAAGCCTTGGAGTAGTAAATATACCCATGGAAAGTGTTAGTTTACTCCGTGTAAACATATCTGTGTACACATACTAAAAAAGAATGATAATTGCAAGCCATGACAAAGAACTGTGGTTTTAATCAGTAATAATATATAAAACACAATTTGCAAGCTACTTGTATGTAAACTTAAGAAATAGAATAATCATCAACGATTATTTCATATGTCATGTAGTTCAGTTCAGTTTAAATATTTATTGAATAGCTTTTGCAACTTGTGTTACTGTCATTAAGTGGTGGTATTACAAAGAAAAAATATTTTGATAAGAACTGCACCTAAACTTTTATGATAGAATACAAAAATCAACTTAATTGCAATATAAATAATGGGCTTTAGGGGAATATGACTAGAGGGGGGAAATATAGTTAAAAGGTTGATATGAATGGTTTTAAGTGGGAAACTGATCTGTTCAGTTTTATATTTTAGATCAGGTACTCTACAGTAAGGTAGTTAAAGTCAAGGATGGCTAGTCTGGATATGGAAACAGGAACTAGGGAATTATTCTAATGGCATATAATTATGCTAGGGTAATAGAGTTGTCAAGATAAATATGTTAAAATAGAATCAGGTTCTATGTTAACTTATTAAATTTATTAGATGAAGAGAGGACATCTATAAGGATCACAACTAGTTTCTTGTTTGATAATCTTAAAAATTGTGGTGAAACCAGAGGGAAAAAGTGATAAAATATAGCCCATAGTAAAACAAACAAACACACTTGAGAGTTTAGTTTTCTGATTTCTGGATTTTGACATTTAAACTTGTAGGTAAGTGTGGTATACCAGAAGAGAACAGATATTCTACCTTCAGTATTGTGAAAGGTTCTTCTCAGACATTAAGCTCTAGTTATTATAAACTTTTCTATATATAAGTCTAAAAAGTTATTCATTCATAATGTTTAAAAGTAATTTAAGTTGCAAATAGTACTGCATTTAACTTGATAATGACAGCAAAAGTGAAAATATTTTCATTCTAAAATTGTAACACTGCCCCAAATATATACATTGTCTTACATATCTTCTTGTATTAGTAGTTACTATGTCATATATATAATACAAAATTCATCATACAAATAAATGATGGAAAAAATTTAAAAATGACATTTATCAAAAAAGCCAGTCTTGTTGAGAATTGTATAGTCCAGTAACAAAGGAATTCTGCTAATATTGATGGAGGTGAAGAGGTTTGAAGCAGAGCAAGTTGACTCTTGTTTATAAGAGTCTATTTTTAGCTGAAATAAAGCAGTTAAAATTCTAAATTTGAGTTTTAAAAGTGAAAGATGATATGCAATTGATAGTGCCATACAACTTACTCAGCGTTCATCTGTCTTTTCACAGAGTTCCCTAATAAGCATTCATAGTCAGTTTTTGGCAGCATTGGAATCACTGAAGACATTCTGGGATGTTATGGATGAAATCGACGAGAAAACTTGGGTACTTGAACCAGAAAAACCTACTCGGAGTGCAACGGCACGCAGAATTGCAGTAGGTGGGGAAAGATGACTAATGAGGTTTTTTTCTTTTTTACGCATTTGGTTGTATTTCGTGTTACTTAGGAAAATGTATCTAAACATGACATTGGACTTATAGGTGAGACTTTTCTGCATGAAGTAAACTATTAAAACTTTCTGGAATGAACTTTTTTTTATTACTATGTATTTAAATGTAAATATTTCAGGGGGAAAGGGCAAGTACTGAGGTGTTTCATTATAAAAGGTGATGATCCAATGGAAGCAGCATTCAGAGATGGTGTTAAATTAGCTTTTAATTAGCACAGAAATAGTGGAGCAGGCTTTTCAAAACTTACATTACTTAGGAAAAAGAACTATGTTAGAAATAATGAAGTCTTCATCCATGAAACTAGAGAGATGAGTGTGAACAAATCTGGGAATATTTTCTGAAAAAATATAGAAGAGAATAAAATAACTCACAGGCCTTTGAAGAGTAAACAAAAAGCACAAAATAATTGAATATTTTTGAAGTATTTTCATAAATATATGAAATAACTATAAATATCATCCTTTAAATATCACCATATTCTCCTTACTATAAAATGATTGTTTTATGTATTTCATTATGAGCAAGCAAAACAGTTTTCAAGGTCTGCCTTTCAAGACTGGATATTTTAAACTCCATTTGAGTTCACACTAAATACTGTAGTTGGTTAGAAGATACCTATTCATATCTTTCCTCCCTCTCTTCCTAGCTCAAATAGATATGTTGTTACAAATCATATGTTCTGAATGATATCTTGAAATTTTGATGTGGATCATATCCCAATTAGTGAGCAATTTTTAGAGTTTTTACCCAGGCATACTATATTTATTACGTGGGGGAAAAGTGGTATGTTATTAGAAGAGGAAAATATAATCGTACAGCAGTTCTACAGTGTTGCTACCCAATTTGTTAAAAAAACAAAACAAAAAACCTAAAAAGTAAACTATGATTTGCCTTTATAAGACCAAGTTTTTAGCAAATTAAGTAAAAGATTACTTAATATAGCCATTGTTAGTTAATAATCACTGTTAAGGGAAAGTATTTTCTGGAGTTAAAGGCTAATACAGAATTTGTGTTCATGGCAAGGAATGCATTAGCAAATAAGATTATAAATTAACTTTCTGTTTTTCTCATTGAATGACTTACAGTCATTTATTTTCTTTGGTTACCTTTTTGCCAGATATGTAATAATTGTACTTATGGTTTTAGGAGAAGAAGAAAGTATAATTGTACAACAGTTCTACAAAGCATGTTGTTACCCCGTTAGCCAAAGGCTTATACAATATAGATAGAGTATAGAATTTATCAAGACATTACATTTTTATCATAAAAATAAAATTCAAATTGACCATAAACAATTATACTATGCACTTTCAAAAATAGTAAAATATATGAAATTTGTACAGTACTCTAGTATAGTTAAAATTTATTTTAAAAAATCTAGTACCAAGTAGAAATAGCTTTTTTATAGATTTTGCAAGCAAGATTAGTTGCTGTTTTCACTAAATGAACACTTTCAAATTTAATAGGAATTGACCCCTTTAACTTACAGGCAAAAACTTCACATGGAGCAAAAGAATTCAGGAAGAATTTTTATAAACCTTCATAAAACTCAGATCTTAAGCATGTTTATTTTTTACCATTTGTTGTACTTCCATTCTTTAATTCTGACCATAGTTCTATTATTTCCAAGAGAGTCGTGAGAAGTAATTTAGGTATTTCTTAAATATTTGATTTGTGAATATTTAAAAAACCATCAATACATAGAACCTTGTATTTAAACTTTAATAGAATGCTAACCAAGATTCTGATCTAAATTAATTATATTAACTTATGGATTGACTGTTTTTTTGAAACTTAGGGTCCCCAAATCTTTAGCCACAATTATAATTTCAAAATTTACATCTTTTAATGAAATTATACTATAGAGATATATTTACCTTTTATGAAAAATTTTTATGAAAAATTTATAAAGCATTTGGTTACTGTTTCCTTGTATATACAATGAAATAAACACCCAGCCAGATACTCGTTAATTTTTTTGTAAAAACTTTTAATATCTTTTATTCTAGGGAATAATGCTTCCATACATATAGAGGTGGACCCCAAGCACCCCACTATGCTTCCCGAGTGCTACTTCCTTGGAGCTGACCATGGTGTGCGATCTCAGATTCAAGTCTTTTAACAGAATCATAAAATCCTTGTCTACTACTGTTAAAATATTACTCTAAAATATTAGGGGTAATTATTTCAAATGAAAATCTCATTTTGAACTGCATACTTTTGTTTTAATATGTTATTTTCTAATGAAGTAAACAAAATCTGTAGTTAACAATACTATATTGTATATTTAAAAGTTACTATGAGATCTTAAAAGTTTTCATCTTAAGAAAAAATTATCTGGTGATGGATATTAATTTGTGGTAACCATTTCACAATATATACATATGCCAAATCATTATGTTGTACACCTAAAACTAACAGTGTTGTATGTCAATTTAAATTAGAAACAAATTCTGTGCCAAATGTGGTTTTACGAAATGAGAACAACAACCCCTAAATTATTAAACTTTTTTTTTCTTTAAATATCTAAAGTGGTGAAACCCCTAGGAATTAAGCTGAGCAGAAACATACATTTGTGGTAGGTATCTTTGCAATAGAACTATTACTTTTCTATGACTTTACAAATTTCATTAAAATAATTTTATGTTTTCAGGGATCCAGAAAATACTCTATTACAAAATTTGAAAGATGTTTTAGAAATTGATTTCCCAGCTCGTGCTATCCTAGAAAAATCTGTAAGTGTTTTCATTGCTTTGATATTCCAAACAGCATTGAAGAATGAAAGTTAAAAGTTCTTTTAGGCACCAGAGAAAAATGATGTTGAAAGTGAGGGAATTAGAAGAATTTTATAACAGACTTCTGAACTGCAAGCAAGTTGCATGAAAGTACTTGTTAACCTTCGACTGATGGTGATGTGTACTTTTCATGGTCTTTGTAACCGTAAATTGATTGACAGACATCTTTATTATTAAAAATAGAGGGTAAGGTCCAAGCTAGCTAATGGAATGTTTGGATTTTTCTATATTGTCTGCTTCTGGATGACTGAAATGAAGTTCTGATTAGCTTAATATAAGTGTTTAAAGATAGCAGTACGGTTTTTCAAAACTGAACAGACAAGATTGCATTGAAAATAAATTTAGAATTGAATTTTGACAAAGCTACTAAGTTATAAAACACTAAAGTGGTGGTGATGTTTTTGTCTTTTCCTTTAGTTACACAATTTTGAAGTTTAGTTAGTAATCACTAGCTAATATCAGTTCCTATTTTTACATACTTGAGTGTATACTGATGTACAATATGGGAAAATTACTTAAGACCAAACATCTTGTGAGAATAAACAGAATCTGTTTTTTTATATGTATCCATGTGTATAATTTATTGGATGAAAAGGGAGAGCGCTCATACAAATAGCTTTTCTTGTGTTAAATAGTAATGTGACTCTATTTTTTATAATAATTTTTATAAAAACTATAATTATAAAAATGTAACATCTATACCGTATTCATTCTCTCATCTCATTCTGTATGTTTTAAACACACTTATAAATATATCTTTTCTTTTGAAGGATTTTTCTATGGATTGTGGAATTTGTTATGCCTATCAACTTGATGGTGCCATTCCTGATCAAGTGTGTGATTATTCTCAGTGTGGGCAGCCTTTCCATCAAATATGCTTATATGAGGTAAAGTAAAAATCACATCAGTAAGACTTTTTCCAGCTAACACAACAAAGAATATAAATGTGAAATATTTAGACTCTAAAATCTATTTCAGTATGATCTCCTGTTTTTTCATTAGCTCCTGCATTACTATACTAGTTCATTCCAGATGTCCATGTGCTTCATTTTTCATCATGTCCAGAATACATTCATGGACTACTATTGACACATAAATTAAACTGATGGTACACTAGAATCTTTCAGGAAACACCTCATGTAACCACATGCAAACTGTAGACTCACCTAGTTGGGGGTGGTAGTGGCAATAAGGTGAAGGGGAACTAGCACTGTGGAGCATCTATTACTTTTCAGGCTAGATTCAAGTATAGAATAAATGAAATAATCTTACGTTTGATAATTGAGAATACATTTTGTGATCTGAGTATCTCACATCACTCTTAGTGACATTTTATTTGCTATATGTGAAGACTGCTTTCATTTCTGTCTCTCATCATTTGCTCTGTATAGCATTCATCTTAGTGCACAGTTGACATATGTTAAACTATATGTGCATCAATATACAAAACACCTTGCAGTTGTATGGTGCTTTCAATTTTCTAAGTCTTCCATAGTAATACTACCTGGTTTTAACAAGGGAGAGCTGAGTTAGAGATGTCAGTTTACCTTATATAAAAATCATATCAGTTCTAATTATAGAGATACTCTTAAGGGAACATGTGTTTTCTTTTATAATAATGAATTATTCATTTAGTTTTTTAAAATGAACTGTCTAATGCTGGTAATAAATGGTTGAGAATTAACCCACTATTGGTGCTTAACACCAGAATTCAGACTTAACTTTTCAAGAGTTTATGGTATCTTTCACCGCATTAGGTCTTAAGTTGCAATTAATGTCTTTAGGTAGGTCTGTGAGCCCCATAGACCCATATGCATTATTTGTGTGTTTCAGGGATAGAAAAGATAAATAATTTTCATCAAAATCTTACCGGGGTCCATAATTTGGTTATACAGCACTGGGTATAAACCTTGAAATCCATGTTGGTTTCCCTTGTTATTCCACATATTAGTAGTCTAACACTGGCTCAGAAAATGTTCCCCTTACTCTTGCAAAAGAGATTTAAGAGAGTAAATTATTTTTGGAATTATCTGTAATCATGCTAACATTGCTCCCTTTCTCTTCTCTTTAAAATCTCCAGTGGTTGAGAGGACTACAGACTAGTAGACAGAGTTTTAACATTTTATTTGGTGAATGTCCATATTGTAGTAAGGTAAGCAATTAATCACATTTCATAAAATATTCTTAGCAGTTAGTTATGTGTTTTAGAAGGTATCTTTATATCAGCTTTTCTAAAACTTTTTGAGATATAACTTATGTATTTAAAAAAGCAAAGTTTCTGTAAGATAAATTGTCCCTATAAATAAAATTTTAATTTTCAAACTGCTCCTTTGATCCAAAGAGGTAATCCCTCTTTTTTGGAATAACCTTTTTAAATTTTCTGGGTGATCTGCAACTTCAGAAAAGTATTTTCCAAACTGTATCATGACATCATTTCTTGTATAAAGCAATTTTTTTTTTTAGAATGTTCACACATTTGTTTTGTTAAAATGTATTCCTTTTTTTTTTTAGCCAATTACCTTGAAAATGTCTGGAAGGAAGCCCTAAAATGAGAATGTAACATTTCTGTGAAGAACTGAAACTTTAAAAGCTATCAAAAGGATTTTGTTGGATATCTTCAGAGAAAATATAAAGCAAGACCCACTAACATCAAAAGTAAAAGAATGATGAAGCCATAATAATATACATCTGCTTTTGTCTCTTCACTAAGGGTAAACTGGGAAATTGCAGACCAAAATCCTGTAGAACTTAAGTCTGTGACTTCCATACCAGCTGTGGAAGTGCACGTGTACCAAGATGGACATCTGGACTTGTTGAATATATCTGGACGGGTAAAATCTTGATGGGGTTCATAAAATGAGTTTTGGAACTGCATAAAGCTCTCTTTTTGTGGAGAACTTTTTACTTCATTCAAAAATTCTTGCAACTCACAATATTTTTGTCTTCTCCTTGTGCTTTCCTATGGAAAAAGACATATATAGTGTGTTAGATCTGAGTTATCCAGTATTTGTTTTGTGTACTCATGCTAAATAAGCTTTTTTGTCTTTATTTTTACCTGAGAAGTTTTTGGTTTTTTTTTAGATCCTGGATTTTAGGAGTTTGTAAAGTACTTACCAGCATCAAACAGTCAAATCTGGTTAATTTTATTGGTTCTTTTAAACCAGTAAGTAAACTATCTCTTAACTTACAATCCAAAAATAAGACAGAATATAAAAACTGAATTTTTTGGCAAGACAAAAAAACAGATTTAATCTTATATATGTCAGATAATTATTAATGACCAAAAAGCTTTCTAATAACATAGTGATTCTAGGGGAGCAAGATGGCTGTCCAGCCACCTGATACTGCAGCCTCCAGAGGAGGCTGACACCTTCCCATAACAGACCTCAAGAAGACACCTGGTTAAAGTCCTTGTTTGTCCACAAAGTTGATCTAGGAAAAGATGCTCACTCTTATCTCCCAACAAAAAAGGAAACGACCAGTCTGTCTTTACAGTGTTAAACCTGAATGCCTAAAAGTATACAATAAACTTTGTCAAGAGGTGTGTGGCCCAAGATAAACCCAAGGACTTGGAACATATGGTATGGTGAGCAGGATACTAACTTTAAACTACTCTAACAAAGTCACACTAATGCAGTTTTCCTAAAGTTCTGTCAGCTTAAAGGCAAAATAAATAGTTATTTCATTGGACTAATAATATATTTTGTTCCACACACAAAAATATGACATCAAATATTTTATAAAGGCTAAGACCAACTGGTAAGCTAACTTAAGCAGCAGCCTATATAATAAAAGCCTAATATGTAAATTGATGGAACAACCTGTGGAATAACCGGTCACTATGATGTGCACTGACCACCAGAGGGCAGACGCTCAGTGCAGGAGCTGCCCGTAGGCCCCTGGCTGGCCAAGGCGTGTGCCAGTGGGGCCCCCAATTGCCCCACCGGTCACACCACGGATTGGCCCTGATCGCCAGCCAGGCCTAGGGACCCTACCTGTGCATGAATTTCGTGCACCAGGCCTCTAGTCTATATATAACTTACTTATCTGTGGAAGTGGATGCTATTCCCATCTAGATGGAGAATAGAAGTCAAGCTACTAAACGTGTATATCCTATACATCTCTTTAAGCAACAACAAATGATATCAAATGGGAAAGTACTCATAAAGGACTTCACTTTGAGAGATCTGATTGGTGGAGTCTATGGCATTGCTTAGAAAAGTGTGGCTTACTGCCTAGCTGTCTGAATTGTGCATAAAGTTTTACTGGAACACAGCCTCACCCATTTTTTATGTATTATCTATGGCTGCTTTTACACTGTAATGACAGAGCTGAATTGTTGTGATATGACTGGACCTTAAGGATAAAATATGTACCACCTGGCCCCTGATCTAACATTAAAAAGCATACAAGTCATTTTGAGATCTTGCTAAGATACAGATCTCATTCAGGAGGTGTGAGATGTGACCTTAGTTTCTGTGTTCCTAAGAAGCACTCCAGGTGATGCCAGTGCAGCTAGATGGCATAACACACTTTGAGTAGCATGGGCTTTAGGTATGCAACAATTCTGCCAGGGCAGGCGTTCTCAACCTGGGAAAATTTTGTCCCACAGG
The DNA here is from genome assembly GCF_964212035.1 of Myotis nattereri. Classification (NCBI taxonomy): domain Eukaryota; kingdom Metazoa; phylum Chordata; class Mammalia; order Chiroptera; family Vespertilionidae; genus Myotis; species Myotis nattereri. Next base: position 51,592,202 of record NC_138085.1, read on the forward strand.
GACATTCAGCAATTTGTGAAGATATTTTGGGTTGTCACAACTGGGAAGAGGTACTATTGCATCTACTGGTTAAAGGCCAGGGATAGCGGCCTACAATGTACAGAACAGCCCCTTACAGCATATATCCTCGCCCAATATGCCAAAAGTGATGCTATCAAACTGCATTATGAGCAACCCTTCTAGTTTTGGCCATGAGTAATGGATATTGACCAGATTTCCCCTCCTGCTGTGAAATCCCATGAAATAAATACAACAATCAAGTTGGACAAAATACAGGTACCAACTTATTAGGCTACAACTTAAGATGACTTTTACCATAGGGAAGCCTATAAAAGTTTAAACAGAAGTCAGGACATGATCAAGTTGAACTACCAATAAATTAACTGCCCGCCAGGACAAAATTCAAAACTCTTTAATAAAGTCTGGACTCTCAAGAACTTAGCATCCAGAATGTTCAATAAAACTTTACTAAACATAAGAAGCAGGAAATTTTGACCCATAACTAGGAGAAAGAAATAGAGTCAGATATGAGACAGATGGCAGAATTATCAAACAAGAATAAAACATCTACATAAATATGTGCAAAGACTTAAAGGAAAAATTAAGCATAATTAGTGAACAGATGGGGGACTCAGCAGAGAAATAGAAAATATAATGCACTTGTAGAACTGAAAAATATGACATGAAAACATTGTCAAATCAGCTCTTAAATCTAGCAAATCAATGAGACCCAGCAAAACAATATCCAAACTGAAATACAGCAATATAAAAACATGATTTGATAAATGAACAAAGCTTCAGTTATCTGTTAGGAAAGGTAAAACAATCTCATCTGCATATACTTGGCTATTAGAAGGAGAAATTAAGAGGGATTAAGGCAGGAAACAAAGAAATCATAGCTGAAACTTTTTCAATTTGATGACAAATAAATCCAATGATAAAAGAAGCTCAATCAGCCCAAGCAGAATAAATACAAGACAGCCATCCCCCCACCCCCCCCAAAAAAGGTGAGAAGCAAATCTAAAAGCAGGATCAATAAGAATATAATCACTAACTTCTTATAAGAAAAACAACATGGAAACATCTTTAAGATTCCATACCCAATGAAGCCTTCAAAATGAAAATGAGCAGCATCTGTTAATAGACAAGACAGAGTAAGAGCATTCTAAGTGAAACATCCTGCGAACTGCAACTAAAGACTGGACAAAAAGAAACTAACAGAACATTGTGAAAGTTGCACAATGGAAAACAGACTGGATAGAGTCTCAGGACATGAAGTAACAACCATGAGTCTCTCACCCCAAGCTCCCTCTTTTTGGATCCTATATATCCCAGCATGGCCATATAGCAGCCTGCAATCTGAAAACAATATGCACAGACCAAAGAAGGTTCAGAAATCTCTAAGCAATGGACTTGAGGAGTGGCAGGTTTACAGGAGAGAACCCTTTGACTTTACCTGTTCTATTCTAGGTGAAAACCATAAAAAGCTGTGCCTCTCCCACTTCCCACCTTACACCATAAACATGATTGATTTGAGATGGTTCACAGACCCAAACATGAAACCTAAAACAATAAGCCTTCTAAATATATAAATATAGCAAAGTTACTTTGTGACCTTAAAGTAGACAAAAGTTTCATTACCAAAAAAAAATTGTAAAGCAAAAAACTGGTTAATTGAACTTTAACAAATACCGCCTGGCTGGTGTGGTTCAGTGGTTGAGCATCAACATATGAACCAGGAGTTTGAGGATCAATTCCGATTCAGGGTACATGCCCTGGTTGAGGGCTTGATCCCTAGTAGGATGCAGCCGGTCAATGAATCTCTCTCATCATTGATGTTTCTATCTCCTTCTCCCTTCCTTAGAAATCAATAAAGATATATTTTAAAATAACAAATAGCTTCTTATCAAAAACACTATTCAGTGACTGATAGCTGTCAGAGGGGAGGGGAAAGAGAGGGAGTGGATGAAAGAAGGGGAAGGGATTAGCCAAAGAACATATATGCATAACCCATAGACATAACAGAGTGAAGGGGGTTGGTTGAAGGTGGGCAAATGGGGGGAGGCATCTCTAATGGTGTTAACAATTAAAAAGAGAGACGGCTAATAGGCAGGCTGCACACTAAGGAGACGACACCCACAATACAGACAGAGGACAGGAGACTGTGTGAAATATATAAGGAATTCTTTTTTTTTTTTTAAATATATTTTATTGATTTTTTTTTAAGAGAGGAAGGGAGAGAGATAGAGTTAGAAACATCGATGAGAGAGAAACATCGATCAGCTGCCTCCTGCACATCCCCCACTGGGGAAGTGCCCATAAGCCAGGTACATGCCCTTGACCGGAATCGAACCCGGTACCCTTCAGTCCGCAGGCTGACGCTCTATCCACTGAGCCAAACCGGTTTCGGCTATATAAGGAATTCTTACAACGTAATAATATAAAGACAACTAAATAAAAAGGATCAAAACACTTGGAAAGGCATTTAACAAAAAAGATTTATGAATGAGCACTTGGCACATGAAAAGGTGCTCAAAATTACTAGTCATCAGGAAAGTGATAATTAGAATCACCATGAGATGCTAATATACACATGTTGGAATGGCTAAAATAAAAGATAACACCAGATGTTAGGGAAGACGGAAATCTTGTGCATTACTGGGAGAAGTATAAAGTGGGAACCATTTTTTAGCTTTTCGTAAAGCTGAATATGCATCTGATATGAAACCCAGCAGTTTCACCTCTGAGGAAAAACAAAACATGTCCATTGGGCTTGTGTCAGAATATTTATAGCAACTATACTTGGGGTGGCTAGAGCCAGGGAGCCCAACTGTCCATTAATAAGAGAATGAATTATGGGAATTATGATATAGTTAATCAAGTACTACTCAACAAGAAAAAGAGCAAATTACTAATACATGCAACAGTATAGATAAATCTCAAAAAGCATGCTGAGTGAACGAAGCCAGACACAAAAGTGCACACTGTATGACTACATGTATGTGAAATTCTAGAAAAGGCAAAACTAATCCATTGAAGAGAATCAGAATGTCGAAACAGTGGTTTCTCGGAGGTGAAAGGACTGACTGAGAAAGGGAACAAAAACTTTCTGGAGTGATAAAATGTACACACACATCACACTGCCATCCAATGAAAATGAATCAGTTTCTAAGCTTGGAACCTGGGCATCGATCTTTTTACAGCCCCTCTCTCTCCCATACAGTTAATTCTGGTACACAGTAAGGGTTGAAAAAGAGCACCCAAGAATATTTTGTCACCAAGCAGAATTTTCTAATTATACAAGTGGGAACTGTAAGATATGACCATTTGAAGTAGATGTCTTTACAATTAAAAAATTGGTGCTGTTATTATTCTGTAACAGAATAAATGCAAAAACTTCCTATTAGTATTATAAAAGCATATCTCTCTCTGGATAAGTTTGTATGCTTACTAGCTGGAAATGAAATGTCTAACTAGTATGCTTCTAATTTTTGCCTTGTCTCCCAAGAAGTTCAAATCCAACTTTAATGCTCAGTTTACTGATTAACATCCCAACTGCCTGATATACCAATTTGGGGGGAAGGGGTGAGATGTAGAAAGTGGGGGAGTTAAGCTATTCTATTTCACATTTGGGAAAATGATCGTGTACAAATCAGATAACATTGGCCCTTCTGAAAAAAAAATGTTCACTGCAGATATAAATACACTGTACTCGTCAAAAAGTTTAGATTAGGAAAGACATTGGCTGTTGGCTGAGTGAGTCGTCTGCTAAAGTTGAGTCACTATCCAACCAAATGATCAAATGATGTAGAAAGTACATCATTTTAAAATGCAACCGTACTGACAGAGGAACACTTCACTTACAGTTGATTATAAGGGTTAGACTGGAGGAACCAATGTAAAAGTATGGAATATGTTAAGAGTCCCTAATGGATCATAGATGGCATAAAAATTTAAGTGCACTTCATTACATTCTTAGGCTAAAGGAAGAAATCAGATCTGTAGGCAAATGTATTCACTGTCATTCTTTTCTCTGGTAACTGGTGTTGGCTGCTTTGATTTTATCTGCTGGATAGGACATTTACTGTCCCTTCTCATTTAACAAAACTATACAACCTTGGCCTCCAGAAGAAAATAAAACATCTTTATTCCCAAAGGGCATATTCTAATGTAATGCCTTAGTTATGAAATCATAGCAAAGGTATGCAATAAGGAGAAAGAATCAAAAACACTTCTCACCTGCGCTGTTTCTTTGTTCAGCAATCCAATCCGCTCCTCCTCTTTCTGAACTCTTCTCCCTGTTGCCGAGGGCTCAGCACTTCTCTCACGGTGGACACTTTTTTCTGTTAACCGATTTTGCATCTGATTGACTTGCTTTGTTGCAGCCTTTTGCGAGTCAACCTGTTGATTTAGAGTGATAACAGGTAATGAAAACTTTTGACACCTAAAAAAATGCATTTACATCCAGATTCTTGAAAATTCTAAACTTGCCAAAATTTGGAAAAAAAAAAAGGAATAGAGAGGAAACCAACAAATGGACGTTATAGAAAAAATCCAGTAGTTGGCAAGATCCTGACCCTTTCTCATCAGTAGGACAAGACCAATTAAAATTAGTTTCTCTGTTGTGCACTCTTTGGAAATTACCTCTGCAGATAACTTGCTTATTGAAAACAGCATTTTTTTACAGAAAACTGTCACATTTAAAACGGCACATGAATTCATTATTAACCTTTGCTGGGAATGGATCCAGAATATCTTTTTAGTTTAAACTCCTAATTAGAATCTTCGTTTTCTATCACTGAAGGGAGCCTAATTAATGTGAATGTGTAAGAGGAGCTTATGATGTTGCCTACTTTTTTATACAGGTAATTTAACCTTTACGCATATGAATAACAGTTCATGTCATCTAATCCTGTGTACCAGGATCAGAGGTTAAGTTCTACAACCAACTTGCTTCTAAGGTTTCTTTTTCACACTCTGGCGTTATCTGGGGGATGACTGACTCTTAATAACCCTGAAGTAGACAGGGAAATGGAAGCGCAGATCCCTCAGTACAGCTGGAGGATTGAAAGCCACGGTGAAGATCCTTATGTGAAGTATTTGTACGGCAGCTTCATGTTTATAGCAGCTGAAAGCACAGTCACCTTTTTTCATGGGTTAAGCAGAGGGCAGGAGATAGGACAGTACAAGGGGAAATAACGGAGTAGCCAGTGCCAAAATAGAGAATGAATTACACTGGCTGGGCAAGCAGAGCCTTAATTTGTAGTCTCTCAATTTCTAGCTTGTATTGCCAAGTGTGGTCACTCTTTCCCTTTAAAATATGCTGGTGTTTTGTGGCTAGGTCTAAGTTATCACAACATCATTCTTTTTGGCTAATCCTCACCTGAGGATATTTTTTCCCACTGATTTTTAGAGAGAGAGGAAGGGAGGGGGAGACACAGGGACATTGATATGAGAGAGACATTGATTGTTTGTTTCTCGCACACGCTAGGGGATTGAGCCTGCCACCGAGGTATGTGCCCTTGACCTGAATCAAACCCATGACCTTTCAGTCTGAGGGCTGACAATCAACCACTGAGCAACAGGCTAGGGCACATCATTCTTTATTCATCCCTCCTCTCAGATCCCAGCTTCTCAAAGGACAGCAAAGCTACTGCCTGTCAGTAACCTGGAAATTGAAATTGCTTCCTAATCACTTAGGGGTTCTTTATTTCCAACACTCAAATCTCCCACACTACTGGGGAAATTCGTGTGTATCCACCTCCTGAGCCACTTTTCCTTCTTGGTAATAAATGCTCATCATAGCACTAGTGTGAAACAAGGAGTTTCCCAAGGCTGCTGTGCGCAGTTTTATCCTAATAAAACACTGGCTTGCCAATCATCACGAAAATGTGTGTTCTGTGGTATAAAGGATTAGATGAGAATATATATTGAGTTTTTTTAGTGTCTCCTGTATGCTAGGCACCGTAGGTCTGACAGTTGTTGTTCTGGGAGCCTCTGATGTGCAAATATTTGGTCCAAGAGATTCAATTCTCCGTGAGGCTGGATCTGCTGTCGGTTGGATGATTAGGCTGTCCCGCCATGGGACACCTCTACCTAATAAAATGATAGCCAGTTTATGCAAAAGTTCTCTTTCTAGGGAAAGTTTTAAAATGGTAAGAATGAAGTGGGATGATTAAGTAAACATTTTTCTCTAAGTTATAAAAATACAGAAAACACTCGGCATCCCACATAATCTAGAGATACTATCCAAATGTGTGTCATTTTGAGAAAGTGGCTATTCAAACAAGGTACTTTTTACTTAAATTTCCACAAGTACTTCTCACTGTGCTACAAAATCAGGAATACTTTGGGACCCTTAAAATTTCATACACCACAAATGTGCTTATAATGGAGAATTTATATTTTATTCTTCTCACATACGGAAAATAAACATGAAGACAAGCTTAATAGAATTACTTTGAGAATTAAAGCTCAAGGAAGAATTTTGTGAACATTTAAGCTCAGTACAAAAATTACCATTGCCAGTAATAAGTCACTCCTAGCTTTGCTGTAGGAACCTCCAATTTAGGGTGAATGTAGGAACAAACTTTTACTGAAATATGGTTAGCCTGAACATTCTAACACTGACACCTACTCCGCTGCGTAGGTGAAGCATTTAGGGAGAATGGGTGGCTCCTGATGCCCAGGTGTCTATACTCTGAAACTACGGATTCAGGTATCATCTTAAGGAAGGAGATACTAACAGACTGATAAAAGGATCCACTACACTGGCTCCTGAAGCAACCGCTTACTCAAGGGTTGAATTGGGACTTCAATAACGCTGGTTTTTCAATTTGGCTTTAGCGTTCTCCTCTGGGAATTCTAGAGCTTTAGCTCACCTCAGTAAGCATTCTTACTGAAATATGGTTTCCTTCAGTGAGTTGTGGACATTAAATCCCAGTGGATGGCATAAACAGACTGGTGTAGGCCTGATGATAGATTCTTCTAATTTGTCAGTGCTACCTCAGGAGCCGTCAGCACTACTAGCGGGTGATTTCAGCTACACACACCATCATCTTGATTGAGGCAAATACCCCCAAAGATTTGCTTTTCAGGAAAAAATATCAACGTCTCTACTATCTTGACATAAATTCATTCCCACTTTAACTTCAGTAACAGAATTTGAGGACTTTAGGAAGAAGGCTCAGTTTATAGGGAACAGTTTATGATACCTAGTAAAACCTAGTATTGAAAAAATACTTCATTTTTCTTTTGTAAAAAGATGTTTGCTGAGGTTCATATGGTGATGTGCAATTTTCTAATACCTAACCAAAACATATTTTTAAGAATTCTAAATTGAAAAGGCACAGCCATTTATTATACTGAGGGAAATAACATTTTAAACAAACATATCTCTCCTTTGAATACTGAGTGGTAGAAACATTTTATTCATCTAATGGTACATGTTTTTTGGTCCACTGGCTTATTTTTAAGTACCTTTATCTAAAAAGTACAAGTCTAAAGTTCATTCACTAGTTTGTTACATAACTAAAGTGATCCATGTGTAGATTATTAAGTAATGTTTTTAAGGAAATTTTAAGAGGATTCTGACTAAAAAAGAAATCTGGGGCCATTCATTAATATTCACTTTGGACTTAAAATTACATTTGTTATGGAAACGATCAATTACGGAAACTATCTTATGCTGTATCAGGCAAAGGGGTGAAGTATAGGGCAGTTTATATTGTCATACTTGGCTTTTGGACTTTTTCAAGTTTGGTTTTTTAAGCATCACAAAATCTAAGTTTTAAAAATAAAAATTAAGGTGTAGCCACATATAGTGAACCTATATTTTATACTATAATTAAATATATTTGTATACTTAAAATATTAGAGAAATGTCATTATCCAATAAATATTGACATACTGTGAAATATATCCCCAAATCATCATACTTTATATATAATGAGGCTGATCATATTGTTAACAGAAATTAAGGTGTTAAGAATGTTATTCTTTTTTTAAAATTTATCCTTATTGTTCAAAGTCTTACAGATGTCTCTTTGTTTTTCCCAATGACCCCTCCACCCCGAAGCTCCCAGGTCTTCACACTCTATTGTCTGTGTTCAAGGGCTATACATTTATGCATGTAAGTTCCTTGGTTAATCATTGCCCACCCACCCACCCCACCCCTGCCTCATTCTTCAAGTTTTAGTTTTACTAAGTGCTCTCATCAAAAGAAAAGAGTAGCTGGGTTGGGGTGACTCAGTGGTTGAGCTTTGACCCATGAACTAGGAGATCCTGGTTCGATTCCTGGTCAGAGCACATTCCCAGGTTGCGGGCTCAATCCCTAGTATGGGCATGCAGGAGGCAGCGGATCAGTGATTCTCTCTCAACATTGCTGTTTCTCTGTCTGTCCCTTCCTCTCTGAAATCAATAAAAATATATTATAAAATAAAGAGTAAAACATTTTTGATTGAGGCTCATTGGAAAAACTGTTTTATGTTCTAGTCTCTGGATATTAAAATGGTTTCACAGTATCAGAATTTGATGAAAAAAAAATTCTGGTGAATAATTAAAATTTTATATCAGAGGATATAGCTATCTTTTTAAAATGGCTTTTTTATATTTCAATTAAGTTTATGAAACTAAAAAACTACAAAAAAGGGGAAAACACTACTTAAATTGGTGTAGATTAAATGGTGACCATTATTGCAAGGGAAATACTATGTCAAGGAAATGCTCTTTGTTTTGTTGCAAAAGTGATAAAAACACAAAAGTCAATAAAACTGTTGAAATAAGTCTCAGTAATTACCAAGATCAAAATCCAGTGGCTTTTTATTAAACATGAACTTTTGTTCTGCCTTCTGCAATAAGTAAATAGTGCTGACAATTGGTTTGTGAGGCACTTGCTACAATAAAATGTAATTGTATCATGAGAGAAAGGTGACAATCAGGAGATCATGAAAAAATTACATATTCTCACTGGTAGTTAATTAGCCATGCAAAACCTCCTCAAACAGATATTCTCTTCTATTAGGAATGATTACTATGCAGGCCTACAGATGTCAATACCACAGTCATTCAAATACTTCTTTCCCTACTAATTGAAGGTTGTAAAGCTCTGGTGTCAAGGTTTTGCTTCCAAAGAGCTAATTTATGACTAGAAGGATATTTTATGTCTTCAGTTGCAGCAGCTACAAAATTCAGCAAATCAGAACCATCTGTGCTCAGATACTTGACTCACCGTTCATCCAGCAGCATATCAGTCACGTTAGTTTGCATCCTGCATTCTTGGCTCATGAACACTTGCGATGATCCAAAGTTCATAAGAAATATTAAAAATGAATGGCATCCTGACCCTGCTTTATTATACATGCATGAGGGGAGAAAAAGCCCTCCTATATATATATTTTTTGCATGTGGATGGGTGGCAAGGGAGAAATGGCCGTTTAGTAACCTGTCCAGTCATGTTGCTGACATCAGTCTCAGGTTTCCCCACCCTCTTAAAAAATATTTTGTCCTAATTATTTTGTATTGTTTCAAATTTAATTATTTTTCAAGTTCTAATTCTTTTTTTTAAGTTGGCACGAGGGAGTCAGAAAACGGCAGAGTAAAGGAAGGGATATAACTTTTTTAAATTGACTTTTAAAAAAAGAATTGCTTCTATATATTGAAATATCAGCAAATACAAATAATCTGCTTAAATCTAAGAATATTATTATTGCCACCAAATTATGGCCAACTTGGTCTGCAAAAACAGAGGGAAATAACTAAAGAAAATCTGAAGAAAAGCAGCAAATAAAGGTTCTCATGAATGAAGTCAGAGTCGACTTAACCTAGTCGCATCTCCATGCCGACAGTGACCGCGTGCTTCTTTACTAGTACACAACAGACCACAGATCCTACCATGTTTCTGTAAGAAACAATATGCCGAACTTTCAACAAAATTGCCTGGAGCTAGTTAGTGGAAATAGGAATTAAATATAATAAGAACCTGGGTTGTCAAACTCACCTGAAACTTGAAGCAATCTCACTTGGAAGCAAGCTTCACGGGAGGTAATCATAAGATCCCAGGGACTATGGTACTTACTTTTCGATAGTCCGCAGTACGCACATTTGCACTCTCTCCTTTCGTGGAAAAGTCCAATGGTCCTAAAGGGATTCCACCTGGGTTCAGAATTTTCTTGAGCATTTGATAGTCTGGCTTTTCATCATATGCTAAATTATGAGCACATGCCAAATATTGGGCTATTTCATCTGTGAAGTATTAAATTTTTTACATGTCATTCATAATCGGCAAAGGAATGTCAAGACACCAGTATCCTCAAAATCTTTCTTTCTTTCTTACACACATACAAACACACACACATCCTAAAGAAACTAAGAATGAACAATTCAATGAAAAGCACTTTTTAAATGATATCCAAAAATGACTGAAATATATTGACCTATAGATTGACAAGATGAGAGAAACTAATTTTTTAAATATATTTTTGTATATACAGGATGTTCCCCCCTAAAATGTATACACTCTTTAACAGCTTACTGCTCAATTTTGAAAATAAAATGTACTTAAATAAATACTGCCTTTATCATTATCCAAAGTGTGTGTATACATTTTGGGGGGGAACACCCTATATTTACTAAATCACTAATCAAAGAAAGAAAACTTTTTGTATTATAGTGGTTTTGATTTATGGGGTGCAAGTACTAAGAACTACCTGAGTAATATGATAATTTTATTTTATGTTGAGGTTTTAAAAAATCACTTAAAAACAATTAACTTACTATAAACCTCCTTACTTCAAAGGGAAAAAATGATTCCAAATTTTAATTAAGGCTTTGATTTTGAGATTATAACAGTTCATTGAATTGTACGTGTTCAGCCGTGACTGACTGTAGAATTCGCCAAACCTCCATACCTGGCGAGCCCAGCACCTCCCCGTCGCAGCCTTCCTGATTTAATGCAGAAGGATGAGAAGTTGCTACCTTTTTTTTTCTCTCTATTGTAATCTCCTGCCTGGGACTATAAAGTAACTCCCCCCCCGCCCAAAAAAAAAAATAATTATGAACTACAAACTTTTAAAAACAAGAATTAGTAACCAACAGTTATAAACATAGCAGAGCCTTAAAACAAATGTGGTTTTTGCAGCATTTTTGTTTCATGAAGGTTCAATCTACAATCTATATACAAGGATAAGACCATACACTGTTTAAAAGCGGGCATGTTTTCATTTGTTTACAGTGACGTTTAGAGGTTTAGACAAGTTCACAAACTAGTCTTTACAGCCTTTCCCCTTCAAAAACTTATTACTAACCCAGACACAAGTTCTTCTTACTTTACCACCAGGCTGTTTACATCCCATAGAAAGAAAATCTGGGAAGCGTTGTGGGTTGGCAGGAGTGACTTCCTAGCCTTCTCTTCCCCTCCCTCCAGGCCTAGCTCCCTTCAATCTGGGAAAGACAGAGAAACGGGGTTTCACTGCCCACAGGAAAAAATTTCCAAAGACATAGTCATCATCTGTTTTTGTTCTACGAAAGTCAGAGAGTGACCATTACACACCATACTGTCCACATCTATTCTCCAAGGACATCAGGCTCATGTGACTAAGATGAGAACTCTGGGCTCCAGGGTTTTTCGTTTGTTTGTTCATTTAGACACTGTGGCAATTATGCAACCTACTTTTCCCCTCTCTAATGTATATAAATTCTGTTATCTAGTATTCCATCAGCCAGATTTCTATTCACCAGCAAGTGCTGGGGTTCCATCATATTTATAACTCAGGCTTGCAGGAGCCCTCTGGGGGCGTCCAATTCCTGGAGGGATGCTCAAGGAGGAAAAAGATTAAATTACATTCACTGCTCTTTTAATACAAATATTCTGTGGTTCTTTGGGCCTTTCAAGATTGGTAGGCCACGTATGGTATATCTTACAATTCTATTAACCAAAATATCCCAAATGGAGAGAGCAGAGCTGAACACTTCACAAATGGCTGTTAGAAGACAATGGAAGACTCCTGGCATTCCACGGCTGAGAGCAGCTGTTCCACAAAGCCTTCACAGGCCTGAGGTTTGAAAAAAACTAGGTACCAGAGAGGTCAGAGAGGGAGAAAAAGCAAAGACCCACCTCTGTTACAAATGTATTATAATCCTGGAGCTCAGACTTTTGTGATGTAGTACTGGTTTAACTGTTAGCTTTTCAAGATCTGGATTTATTATATTAAGTACACTTTCTAATTTACTAGCATATTTCCAGAGCTATAAAACAAAATACTTTGAGTAGTATGAAATTATGATATCCTTGAATCATCTGCTTTTTAAGCTAGCGAAATATTAAGTATCATTACTGACTATCATTTCAAGAGATAGAAACTTTGGAAACTACTATCATTACACTGAGTTAGGCATGCATGCTGCAAACTTCTTGGCTGTTTTATTCCATAAAATGTCTTAGTAATGGACCTTTTGTAAATCAGTTTAATTGCCCTGCTTACAATACCCATTCTCCTAAGCATAATCAACTAACTTAAGAGACCTTTGGTGAATATTAATGGTTCAACATGTTGTTCTTTAGAAACAGAAATCTGCATTTGATAAAATAATACTATAGACTCGAATGGTTTGTGCTGAAAAAGAGGAACCTGGCACTGCTGCCGTGAGTTCTTGTATCACTCACCTCTTCTTTTAACATAACCTTAGTGACAGAAGTGTCACGGAAGATTATCTGATATAACCCAGGGCATCTGGGCTTTCTTTTCTGACCTGAAACTGCACATTGACCTTTTGTGCAGGAGGGACAGGAAAGGCAAAGGAGATATATGAGATGTACAATTAAATTTTTTTTTCTGAAACTGCCCCAGTTCTCTTTTTTTACTAAGTGAAACACAAACTATATGACCCGGTAAAAATGTCAATAAGAATATTAGTCGAGCCCAGCTGGTGTGGCTCAGTGGTTGAGTGTCCACCTAAGAACCAGGAGGTCACTGTTCAATTCCCAGTCAGGGCACACGCCTGGGTTGTAAACTCGATCCCCAGCAGGGGGTGTGCAGTAGGCGGCCAATCAATGATTGTCTCTCATCATTGATCTCTCTCTCTCTCTCTCTCTCTCTCTCTCTCTCTCTCTCTCTCTCTCCTTCCTTTCTGAAATTAATAAAAAATATATTTTTAAAAAAGAGTATTATTAGCCAAAAAGGAATATTGGCGTTTGGACCAAGTTACTCATTGCAATTACAAAAACAAAACACTTTTATCTTTCAACCCATCCCCTAAATGAATACTCCCCTATTGTCCCCATCCCTTCAGTAGCAAAGGGAGGGCAGAAGGCAGGATAGCAGACTGGCAGACTTGGGAAATAGCGTTGGGAGAGCAGGTCTGGTTTGTTCCTCTTTTGTTTCCTATGAAAATGAAAACTCTGGTCTCTTGTCAAAGAAGGGCTAGGTATGAGTTTAAGATGATTTAGCTCTAAAACCCTCATATGGAAATTGACCCTGTTTGACCTTAGCTAGAGGGTCAGTCTGCATATTCCCTTTCATAAGTCAGGTAAAAACTAACTTTGAGATTGCCCCATATAAACAGAGAACAAGATTCACTCTGCTTATCTATCTTCAAGAAAAAGCAAGCCTGACAGCAAATGGGGGCTCTGTTCTGTAAGACAATGTAAGCCACTTGCTTCAATTGGTGCTCAGTGTGCCTCACATGCACTGCAAACAGCAGGCACTTTGTAACTCTGAATCAACTTATTGTTTTTACGACTACTAATGTCAAATTAAAGAACTCCGAAAATGGTCTATACTAACTTGGAAGGTGAAATGATTTGATGAAATATACCTCCAAATCCCAGCACCACATGCCTTTGCCAATCCAAAATTTTGTTGCTGGCTGTTCAGACAGAGTGTAACCCAGGGTCTAAACAGCATTCAAGGGTTTAATGACTTTTTTTTAAATTACTGATTGAAAGTTGTCTTTTCATAGATCAACTTTATCTTCTTTCAACAATATACAGAGGCACAAAAATAGAAAGTCAACTCAAGAAATACTATATGACGCTGAGTATTAAACCTGGGCATGATTCCCATACTCTATGTATATTTAAAAAAACACTCAGTCGGCAGAGCCTAGAAAGCGGCCTAAACACTTCCGTGCAGTGCTCCTGTGTTCTAATGTCAGAAGGAATCTAAACAGCCTCTGTTCTAGCAACCTATCTGTAACCCCGAAGAGTTTCCTCCCAACCCTGTGGAATGGGAATGGTGGATTAAAAAGTTGTAAAACAAGAGTGACAAATGTGGTGACCTGTCAAGCATATGGGAGAAGGCAGAAGTTATCATTTGACTTACAGCAACTGCTTCCAGAAGGGGCCCAGTTAAGCACTGACTCAGGGAGCTCATCCAACAGACTGAAACAAAAGAGTAACACACAATGAATCTGCTTGCGATCCTGTGATTCACTGTTTTGATTAGTACACAAAACTCAAATTCTGTGTTGTTGAGTCACTAATTCTTAACTTTCACCACCAAGTAATAAGTAAGAGGGAAAGTGGAGGTGGGGAAGATCCCCCAATTCTCATTGACCAATTTTATATCAATCACCTAGAAACTAAATAATGTAGAATTTAATTCAAAGTTTACACATGTAAAAATGTAGAAGTAGCAGTATCTGTCATTCTTTTCTTAGAAACAGGAAAAAAATACATAGAAAAAATATATGTGGATTTTAAGGATATTTTTCCTCAAGTACTTACTATTGGGGAGGGGCAAATTATTTAATTACTTATGTATATTGTTCTCTATTGGGCAGTGTTTCACGCTATCCTATGATTAAACAGATTAACAAAAAATATCCAAAAATAAATAAACAAAAAAAACCCCATTATTCTAACCATTTCCAATGTTTTAGACTGAACAAGTACAACTCTAAGTTGCTTCAGCCACAAATATATAAACATTCAATGAAAATTACTGATATGGATGTGTGATTCATAAACTCAGGCACAGGCAGAATTGCAACAATAAATGCACTGATCTAATACCACCCTATTTCAGGAAAATAAAAGGCTTAGGGAGATATGGTAGTATGGTTGAATATGCAAGTATGCCCTTATGGAAAATTCAGTGTTATGCCTCCTCAGCAAGTTGAATAAATTATGATTATGTATTATACACTATAAGATATTTGAAAATGTCTACAGTTTACCTTATACACTTCGTAATCTATTAGCTTTAATGATCTATAGGTATTACTAATAATCAAATCAAAATGAAGATATTAATATATGTAAGGATCCCTAAAATGTAAATAAAGTTTATATTTATTAGCATTATATTTTATATAATCCCCTATTATTATATTTGAATATACATATGTAGGTATATTCATTAAAGATATCCACAATAACTGCATCTATATATGCATATTGATAAAAGACTAAAATCATCAGTAAGTCTTAATAAGAGGAAAACATATATACTAGTATATATATATCATTCGAATTAAATTGCTAATCTTTAAAATAAAGTACAATATTCAAACTCAGTAAACTGAGGTGGAAAATTGCAAGGACTGTTTATTTATACCCATTACTGAGTTCTGGCTTGACCGATATACTGAAAAATGTCAATTACATGGGGTCAATATGGACACATTGCTCATTGTAGTAACAACTGATTAGATAGCTCTAATATTGACTTATATAAATGTGTTCATCTTGGGTGAGGGACTAGAGTGATCAAGATTCCAAGTGGAGAAACATTTCATATAATAGACGGTACGCCCGTATTTACAATAATCTGTATTATTCTGCATCTGCAGGCCAACCTTTGTTTCTCTTAAGAACCGATGCCACACTGGATTTGAAAGTTGATTTCTGTGAATCAGCTAACTCTTCTGTAAACTTCTGTTGTAACCTGTCCTACTTAGAACATAGCTGCCTTTCCCGATAGTGATATTCTGTCTGTGGATAATGACTGTTGGGCATATCTGAGTATAAAAAAAAAAAAAAAAAAAAAAAAAGGCTATTCCGCGCTCCATGCAATTGACTTTTTCTTCGGCTTGATAAGTGAGAAAACAGTAAAATAGCAACACACTCTGTTCTCAGTCTGACCTAATTTTCATGCTAACAGATTCTAGCTGAGAAAAACTGAACGTGAAATATTAAAAATGTTTACATGGCTGCAGGATTACCTTTTAGATAAAACACCTCATGTAAAAATTCTGTTTCTTCTTTCAGAAACAAAACATACTCCCTCCAAGACACAAGATTAAGAAAGAGGTATGCTGCTCTCACTTGAAAAATACAGGCCATGTCTGTCCCAATGTGACTGTCGCCCTGCGCAGTTAGTACCAGTCACACCGAGCTCGGGCTGCCTGCACACACGTGCACAATGCTCATTTGAAAACCCTCTTCCTTGAAAACACCACCACCTAGAATCTAAGCTTTGGAAAACACCATGTAGAGGAACAACTATGTCGCTTTACATTCTGTATTACAACTCGTGTACATGTGATTTCATAGGCATCACCCTAATGGATTTGATGTCTGTCAGCTGTTTGGTTTTTTAAATAATATTTTTCAAACTTAAGAAATGCGCTTTGGTTATCACGTTGGGCGGATGGCAATCTCCTCTGGGATACTAACTCCCCTTCATGGGTGCCTGCAGACCTGTTGCTGTACATGATGGGAGACGGAAATCTTTACTTTGTTTTTGCAGCCTGGACGGCCCCCGGGTCCTGCAGGCTCCGCTCCCAGGGCAGCTTCCCACAGAACCACCGCAGCAGGCAGTAGCCGAGGATCTCCAGGTCACTCCGTCTGGACAGGGCTGGCGGAGTCGGCATTGAGAGAGAAAGATGAGGGATAAGCAGGTTTTGAGAAATGGAGAAATCGCTGATTTAACGACGACTGATGAAATATGAAAAAGCCAAATGGGCAACGTGTTTTGTTTGTTCAGCTGGAGTAAAATTTAAAACGCCGAGGCGCTTGGCTCCAGTCCACAGACAGGCAGTGACTTGTTGCTGTTGAAAGTAAGGGTCAGTTTCCTCACCTCCTCCAACTTCATCCTTCCTTAGTCTAGCCTGTCACATGAACTTGATCTCCATGGCCTCTGACATGATCCAGACAACCCATAACCTGGCACCAACACTTTCTCAAAGAGCCAAGCAGTAAAACAAAGAAATAAATGTCTGCAGCTAAATTGCTAACATATGTTCCAGGAAGTCCATGGGGTTTGCATTGGTCATGCAGAGACCCTTTGAGTGCAGACTAAACACTGATGGCCTTTTCTGTTCCACTCACGCGAGCAGCATTTAAGTCGGAAGAATATGACAAAACTGCCATCTAGTGTGCAGTATGAAAAAACAGGTCTGTCTGAAGATTTTTCAATTAAAGTGAAGGATAAAATATGCCTTCTGTTTTGGGTACATGGTTCTAAAAATTTTACAAATATTAGTTTTAGATTTAAGCAGAGCTAAACTAAGATTCTGGGTCAAATATCCTGAATAGAAAATATAAAGATGAGGCAATGGTATGCATGGGAGTGTGGGCGGAGGTGGTGGGAAGTCTATTTTGCAGCCTAACAGAGGCTTTCAGCATTTTTATATAAAATTCAGTAAAAGAACATTTTTAGGTCACTGCAAATATCATTTATGTCAAACTACTAAATATTGTAGACTAATTCCATCATAACTTTATATTTTAAAAAGGGCCTGGTTTAAAGAGATGGACAATGAAACCTAAGAATCATGTCAAATATAAAAAATATTACTGAAATAAGGATGAAAACATTAATGAAACCCTACAAAATAAACTCATTATTTTAAACCATTCTAACCTGTTAAAGAACGACAAGTTGGTATTTACATTTCTACCATTACATGAATGCTCATCTGTGCAGGGATATACACTCTCCTGAGTGTAATCTGCGGCTGTTAAATTTTCTGTAAACAGGTATTCTATTTTACCTTTCATGAAATAAACTCCAAAACAATCGCTCGGTCAACTTAGTTTTTAGTTTAAAAAGTTATAATACTAAGAACAATGCTGCTAACACATCACAGCTACTTTTGGTTACTATACATAAGTTTTTATAAAAGCAGAAGACAAGATTAGCTCTTACACACACTCTATCTTAACTGCTATTAGAGTATGGGATTATTAAAGGCCCTTCAGTCTAGCAGAATGCTACAGCCCCCTGGGTGCCATTTACTTTCTGCACAAGCTTCAACAATGTCCTAATGCGAGTCCTGGCTCTCGTATTAAAATAAAAACACGATCTCTACCACACAGTTTTGTAGTGATTTCTTCGGCAATAAATCTCCCATTAATAATGGAAGGGTTCCATTTTTACAGATGTGTTCACAAGTCCCTTTTCCATTATGGCAAGTCCTCATTACCACCACTTAAAAAATTCACATCTTCTAATTTTTGAGAAAAATTGTCTTCTGGCACCTGTTTGGAGGACACAGGCTACATGCAAGAGGGCCTCAAAGAAAAACAATCAAGAATTAAAATGGAATGAATTTTCCAGTCACTTTCTCCCACCCTCTGAGGGATTAATTGACCTGAAGCAGCAGTAATGACAAGTCATTTAGATTTCTGAGGCCAGTCTTTCATAAACTGGTCTCATTTGAAATAGCCCTTTGACAGTTAACTTTACTTCACAATTACAGTTTGGCCTTACCTAAATAAAATACATTATCACATTTTCAATGTTTTACTTATTTTTATTGTGATATTATACATAAATAACAATGGTTAAGTAGGTGTTTTACCAGTGTTTCCATTCAGCTCTATAGAAATAAATGTAATGTTTAACAACATGCTATAGTTTCTCTTTCCCACCATGAAAGAGTGAGATGAAATATTAAAAATGTTTCTAAGTACATACCCTTCCTGAAATTCCCTCCCAGAGAAATAAATTGGGAAAACTGATGTATTTCAGTGAAATTAAATGCTAAGTTTCTACCAACAATTATGTCTTCTTTCCATCTACTGTACACAGAAAAGTAATTTTAATATCTGTTAATTAAAAATAAATACTTTAAATGATAATGTGTAACTAACACAATGAACTGATATGTCTTTAATTGATTTTAAAATATATCAGACTATAAGTGTCATGCCAAATAATAATTACTGAATCGAGGAAATGAATATTTTATAGTTACTACATATATTCTATTATTTCCTTTGTATTTCAAAAGAAATAAAATGCTGAAAATAAAAAGTAAAACAAGAATTAATTATAGTTGAAGAGGACTATTAATGTCTAAGTATAAGAATATTTAATTTGAAAGTTAAAATATATTATGGATTCTTTTGTTTTTGTATAATTTGTATTTCTGTATAATTTACTGTAACATACAGAGTTCTTCAGTTAGATTTGTTAATTAATATAATTATTAACAGTATATTTTCAGACTTCCTAAAAACACCAAACTATTACTTAAAAACAAAATTTAGTTATTCTTATCTTTCTTCTACACTCTCTTGTTAGTTTCCAAATATAATTTAGCATCTAACTTTTATTTAGCTTATTAATATGAAGCAATGTACATGACTCTTTTTGTGAAAAGCCTGTGGTGTTCTCAATGGCTCAACATTTCTAAATTATAAAGTATTGCCTAGAGCAGAGGTTTTCAACCTGTGGGTCGCGACCCCTTTGGGGGTCACAGGGGTCGCCTAAGACCATCGGAAAACACATATATAATTATGTATTGTTTTTGTGATTAATCACTATGCTTTAATTATGTTCAATTTGTAACCATGAAAATACATCCTGCATATCAGATATTTACATTATGATTCATAACAGTAGCAAAATTACAGTTATGAAGTAGCAACAAAAATAATTTTATGGTTGGGGTTCACCACAACATGAGGAACTGTATTAAAGGGTCGCGGCATTAGGAAGATTGAAAACCACTGGCCTAGAGGAACAATGATTGAAAAATAAGGTACAGGGAGGGACTTGAATTCTATTTCATTAGAAAGCTGATGACAGGAACAGGTGACACTGAAATGCATCCTTAAAAACAACTGATGTGATTTATGAAGCTGCTACTGTGCCAGACACTGTGACTGCTTTCATATTATCTCCTTTATTCATCCTAACAATATAAGGTAAGTATTATTAGCCCTGTTGGCAAGTAAGAAAACAGAGACTCAGGGAGGTTAAATAACTTGCTCAGTAACATGGAGTAAAATTTGACACAGCTCTGTACTGAAATCCCTCTATCAGAATCCAAAGTCCACACTCAACCTAATAATTACTTTGCTTCCAACATTAGTTTTAACATCATTCAAACAACATTATGTATACTACTCTATACTTAGGGACTTACTTGAAGTAGGCATTTTAATGTAACACACCAAACGATACACCGATACAAAGACAGTTCTTTTGGCAAGAAATAAACAAGCAGCAAATCCTGAGTTCTAAGCTGCAGCACAAAAATTTTTCATGCAACTACCCTTTCAGGATACTATTGCTTTCAAACTAGTTCATTCTGAAGAAGAAGTGTGTCTAGTTAAAACATTAATTCATGAAGTGCTAAATGGTCCTTCCAAGATGGTACATGAACAGAGGAGTTACCTTACAGTGATGGCGAACCTTTTGAGCTCGGCGTGTCAGCATTTTGAAAAACCCTAACTTAACTCTGGTGCCATGTCACATATAGAAATTTTTTGATATTTGCAACCATAGTAAAATAAAGACTTATATTTTTGATATTTATTTTATATATTTAAATGCCATTTAACAAAGAAAAATCAACCAAAAAAATGAGTTCGCGTGTCACCTCTGACACACGTGTCATAGGTTCGCCATCACTGCAGTAGGAGCTGGTCCTTATTCTAAAAACAAACTGGAGTGAAATCATCTGGGCCCAATTCATCAAATGGAATGAAAGAGGAATTGAGAGAACAAGAAAAGTGCAAGTGTTAATCCCAAAATGAATCTGATTATTCGCCTAGAGGGTTTTCTGTTTAGTTTTATTTCTTACATAGAGTACCATTATGAAGTGTGAAGAAAAACAAGTTTAGTAGGAAATCATAAAGTGAACTTGAAAACTTTTGCCTCAAGCAAACAGGGGTTTAAATGCCCAAAATACTCATGTATATGCTCAGAAATGACAGTAAGAATGCAGAATGCACCTGAATAAGATGCTCATCTGGGCAAGGGGAGGGTGACTATCTGCAAAACAAATCTAAACTTTATTTTTACGTTTCTAAGTAGTAAACAGAGTTACTGTTATTCAGGATTTTGTAAATTCAGACATACATATAACAAGCCGCAAACTGTTATGACGACCACAAATGTTTGTAATTTCAGAAAGAATGGCATTAGGAAGAAAGAATGCAATGTGTGACAATGCAAAGAAAATATTAAACACTTGTTTTTGTCTGTACCTTTTAAATTCTAAGGCTTAGTTTTTTATGAAACACCACAGTGGTGGGCTTAGGAAACGTTACTCAACAGAGCAAAGGTGTAGATATCTTGCATTTGGTCGATGTGTATTCTTAACCCAACCAAAGAGTTCAAGACCTATGTCATGACTTCAAAAGTCATGTCTAAATGTCAGAACTGGGTTATGCCTGCAGAAGAAATAGTTTCCTCATTATTGCTTATTGATAGATACATCAACCAAAGACTATTTACAGCAGATACATTTACCTAAAACTAGAAATCAACAGTATTTTTTCTGATTACTAAAAGCTCCAACAGAGCATATCAACAGCTTGATGGCTTCCCTTGACATCCTATAATTGAAAAATGGGTTCCTTTTCTGAATTATTGTTTAAGAAGATAAATATCATGTCACCTCCCCAAGTTTGGTAACATTAAAATACAGTCTCAGCTTATTTCACATATATTTTGTAAGTTGGAGTGCTAAATTATAGTGAAGTGAAACCATGCAAGAAATAACACAAGACTTGGATTTCATACACGGTAGCAATTGGCAAAAATAAAAAAAGTATGTAATATATCTTTCCTTGATACTGAATATATTACATAAACAAACAGCCATTTAAAATGCAATTTAGATATCATATTTTACAGTCATCCATGATGTCAAATTAAAACAGGCATTATACACTCAATGCACAGGTCTGAAGTATTTAAAAAAGCTCAATATGTTAAATGCAGTATATCTCAAGAGAAATTAGGTATTGACTGCATGCCTCAGTGAGTAGAAAAATCTACAAAAATCCATACCACACATTGATCCAAATATTGCTTTTTTAACATTAGTAAGAATGTAACAAATTTTAAAATAGTATATTTGACACAGATATAATTCTCTTTAATTATCAGGCAACGAGCCCAAAATATGTCAATGTTTATAAATGTTAGTTTTTATGAAGAAAAAAACGTTGATAATAGAAGAGATAAGCCCAACATACATTACTCTAATTTTACACTAAATGAAGCACTTTAGCCACTCAGAAAATACCTTTAGGTCATTCAAGAAAATTGAGTTTGAAAGAGTAACTGCAATTTTTTTAAAAAACATACAGATATACAGATGCATGATAGTTACAGAAATAGTTATTTATCTATTCATCTGTCAATCTATCCACCCTATTGTATATATCTCTTTGGTTTGTAATAATACAAGCTACCCTTCTTTTAAATAAAATGGAACTAGAAAGCTTAGGTCAGACTGCTGATCAGTACCTTATACAAACTTCTTAACTATAAAAACCCAATTAATCCACAGAAAAATTAGTTATCTGTGGTTTATGAATAACCACTACAAAAAGTACAGAGACCAGTGAGTCTGATCAGGTTAACAGTCTCTGTTAAATGGCTAATTCACAAATTAGTTTCACCATAAAGCCGGAATATTCCCTGGGCCTGACCAGACAGATACCTCTGACACATGACAAATGCTTTGACACCTAGAGGTTCCATTTCCCAATGACAGCTTGTTTTGTTCATTACGTTTTCCTTTGCATTATCTAAGTATTTATTTGATCTCATAGTTGGACTGTTATAGAAAAGATTTTTCTGAGATTAAACTACATAGTGGCTGTACCAAAAGTAAACGCATACATATTTATGAATTTGACCTTCTGCATTTATGGCTATGTTTATTCTGGTTCCTAGATATAACTAAATGATTATTTCATTTCTAATAAAATCCTAAAGTGAACTGTTTTAATTTGGAAAACTAAATGCAAAATAATTAGAAATGAATTAAAACATTGAGGATATAAAACCCTTTACTTTGTATAGCAGACTAAAACTGCATATTAAAACTTGAGCAAATATCCTATATAATAAAGAGGTAATACAAATTAACCCTCATGCCCTCACAAGATGTCTGCTTACGACCAGGCCTGCAGGAGGGTTAGTGAGGGACAACCAAACAACTAAACAGCAGGCTGCGTGGGGTGACCAGGCCAGCACGGGGGTTAGTGAGGGACAACCAAACAACTAAACAGCAGGCTGCGTGGGGTGACCAGGCCAGCACGGGGGTTAGTGAGGGACGACCAAATGAATGAACAGCAGGCTGCGTGGGGCAACCAGGCTGGTGGTGGTGCCATGAGAGGGGACGAGGCCAGCAGGGGGGGCAGTTGGGGGTGACCAGGCCAGCAGGCAGGGGGCAGTTAGGGGCAACCAGGCTGGCAGGCAGGTGAGTGATTAGGAGTCAGCGGTCCAGGATTGTGAGGGGGATGTCCAACTGCCGGTTTAGGCCCGATCCGAGGGGTCCCGGATTAGTGAGGGTGCAGGCTAGACTGAGGGGACCCCCCGCCATGCACAGATTTCATGCACCGGGCCTCTATACACACACACACACACACACACACACACACACACACACACACACTAGAGGCCAGGTGCAAAAAATTTGTGCACTCGGGGGGGTCCCTCAGCCCGGTCTGTGCCCTCTTGCAGTCTAGGACCCCTTGGGGGATGTCCACCTGATGGCTTAGGCCTGTTCCCAGGGGGATTGGGCCTAAGCTGGCAGTCAGACATCACTCTGGCAGCCCAGGAGCCATCGGGGGATGTCCACTTGCCAGCAGGGAGCAGGCCTAAGCTGCAGTCGGACATCCTTAGCGCTGCTGAGGAGGCGGGAGAAGCTCCCACCACCACCACTGTACTGGCAACCATCAGCCTGGCTTATGGCTGAGCAGAGCTCCCCCTGTGGGAGCGCACTGACCACCAGGGGGAAGCTCCTGCATTGAGCGTCTGGCCCCTGGTGGTCAGTGTGTGTCATAGTGACCAGTCATTCTCAGTCGTTCTGCTGTTAGGGTCAATTTGCATATTACCCTTTTATTATATAGGATAGAGGCCTGGTGCATGGGTGGAGGCCGGCCGCTTTGCCCTGCAGGATGTCCCAGGTCAGGGTGGGGGTACCGCTGGGGTGCCTGGCCAGCCTGAGGGGCTGATGACCAACTGCAGGCTGGCCACAGCCCCTTCAGGGTGGGGGTCCCCGCTGGAGTGCCTGGTCAGCCTCAGTGAGGGGCTGAGGGCCATTTTCAGGCTGGCCACACCCCCTTCATGGTGGGGGGTTCCTGCTGGGGTGCTTGGCCTGTCTGGGTGAGGGGCTGATGGCTGTTTTCAGGCTGGCCAAGCCCCCCAGCGGGGACCCTCACCCCATGAGGGTATGGCCATCCTGGGTGAGGGGCTAATGACTGTTTGCAGGCTGGCCACGGCCCCCAGCCACCCAAGCTCCCATTGGAGGCTGGCTGGAAGCAGGTATCTGGGATTTATCTGTCTTTTATCATTGAAACTTTGTTGCCTTGAGCGGAGGCCACAGCCTGCCAGAGCAGGCGGGAAGCTTGGCTTCCTCCATCGCTGGGGCAACCAAGCCTCCTGCTTGCTCCAGCTCCGTGGCTGCCGGCCACCATCTTGGTTGGGTTAATTTGCATATAGTCGCTGATTGGCTGGTGGGCGTGCCTTGGGGCATAGCAGAGGTACGGTCAATTTGCATGTTTCTCTTTTATTAGATTAGATACATACATCTAATCTATATTACATCGAATATATACATCTAATCTATATTACATAGAATATATACATCTCATCTATATTGCATCTAATATATACATCTAATCTATATTAGATATATACATCTAATAAAAGACAAACATGCAAGTTGACCGTACCTCTGCTACACCTTAAGCCATGCCCACCAGTCAATCAGAACGACTATATGCAAATTAACCCAACCAAGATGGCGGCCGGCAGCCATGGAGCTGAGGAGAACAGGAGGCTGGGTTGCTCCAGCGATGGAGGAAGCCAAGCTTCCCGGTCAACTCTGAGCTCCACTGAAGGCAACAAAGTTTCAATTATATAAGATAAATAAACCCCAGATACCTGCTTTCAGCCGGCCGTGGCCATGGAGCTAGAGCAAGCAGGAGCCGGCTCTGAGCTCCACTGAAGGCAACAAAGTTTCAATTATAGAAGGTAAATAAATCCCAGAATTAAAAAAAAGAAAAAAGAAAAAAAGGAGAGGCTGGGAGGTTCCGTCGCTGGGGGGCTTGGCCAGCTTGAAAACGGCCCTCAGTCCCTCACCCAGACTTGCCAGGCACCCCAGTGGGGACCCCCACCTTGGAGGGGGTGTGACAAGCCTGCAAATAGCCATCAGCCCCTAACCCAGGCTGGCCAGGCACCCCAGTGGGGACCCCCACCCTGAAGGGGGTGTGACCAGCCTGCAAACACCCATCAGCCCCTCTCCCAGGCTGGCCAGGCACCCCAGTGGTACCCCCACCCTGATTCGGGACACCCTTCAGGACAAACCAGCGAGCCCCCACCCATGCACCAGGCCTCTATACTACATAATAAAAGGGTAATATACAAACTGACCCTAACAGCAGAAAGACTGAGAATGACTGGTCACTATGACACACACTGACCACCAGGGGCCAGACGCTCAATGCAGGAGCTGCCCCCTGGTGGTCAGTGCACTCCCACAGGGGGAGCTCTGCTCAGCCACAAGCCATGCTGACGGCTACCAGTACAGCGGTGGTGGTAGAAGCCTCTCCCGCCTCCTCAGCAGTCCTAAGGATGTCCGACTGCAACTTAGGCCTGCTCCCTGCTGGCAAGTGGACATCCCCCGAGGGCTACCGGGCTGCCAGAGTGATGTCTGACTGCCAGCTTAGGCCCAATTCCCCAGGGAGCGGGCCTACACCAGCAGGTGGTCATAGCCCAAGGGGTCCCAGACTGCAAGAGGGCACAGGCTAGGCTGAGGGACACCCCGAGTGCACAAATTTTTGTGCACCGGGCCTATAGTATATATATAAATACACATATATATATGTGTGTATGCTAGCTATGTGTGTATGTTAGCTATGTTTGTATGTGTGTACGCATGTGTATGTATATAATAGGTATACATGTATATCTGTATATTTAGATACAGATATGCCTAGAAGTTTAGTATAAATTCTATTTTAAATGCATTAAGAGAATATTTTTATAGGAATCCTATGAAACCTATAAAAGTAAATATTCACTCTAGCATACGACTTTCCAGCAAATACCAAAAATATGTAATATAGACTCTTCCCTGAATAGTCTTGCCAGGGAGATAGTCTCTTTCTACCATCTTGTTCAGTTCAATATTCTCCCCCAAAGCCCTACCATGGTGAAATCTACCCAACTAATCACATGTATTATTATTTAGGGAGGAAAAAGCTTAAGCAAACTACAAAATAAAAATTTGTTCAAATATTTTATGAGGATAGCACAATAAAAGCAATGCCCTAAACCTGTGGTCAACAAACTGCAGCTCACGAGCCATGTGCGGCTCTTTGGCTCCTTGAGTGTGGCTCTTCCTCAGCCTTAGGAGTACCCTAATTAAGTTAATAACAATGTACCTACATATATAGTTTAAGTTTAAAAAATTTGGCTCTCAAAAGAAATTTCAATCATTGTACTGTTGATATTTGGCTCAATTGACTAATGAGTTTGCCGACCACTGCCCTAAACTATGGAATAACTGTAGAGGACTTTCAGAATTACCACAGTCCAAACACTGTCCAGATCAGGGGTCCTCAAACTTTTTAAACAGGGGGCCAGTTCACTGTCCCTCAGACCGCTGGAGGGCCGGACTATAGTTTAAAAAATAACTATGAACAAATTCCTATGCACACAGTGGCGGCAAAAACACCTGGTGGGCCGGATAAATGTTTTCGGCAGGCCGCATGTGGCCTGGGGGCCGTAGTTTGAGGACCCCTGGTCCAGATTAACATGTAACAACTCTTCTCCCCATTCAACAATCACACTGGTTTCTTAGCTGTTTTAAAAGCCAAAACCACAATGTATCAAGATCAGAACTACCAGTTGAAATAAGTGGTCCAACCATAAGTTAGTATCATCCTATATAATAAAAGGGTAACATGCAAATTGACCTTAATGGCGGAATGACTGGTCGCTATGACGCACACTAACCACCAGGGGGCAGACGCTCAATACAGGATCTACCCCCTGGTGGTCGGTGTGCTCCCACATGGGGAGCTCCGCTGAGCCAGAAGCCAGTGGCAGTGGCAGGAGCCTCTCCTGTCTCCGCAGCAGCACTAAAGATGATCCACTGAGGGCTTAGGCCCCCTGAGGGCTCCTGGACTGCAAGAGGGCGCAGGCTGGGCTAAGGGACCTCCCCCTCCACCACCCCCAGTGCACGAATGTTGTGCACTAGACCTCTAGTCATTAACATAATCAGAGCAATGCTTAAGAATCTGTATGATGAATTTCGTTATACCACTATCAAAAAAGTACTCCTCCCAGATTCCTGTAAATACTTTCAAACTAATGAATCTGGCAAAAGTGAAGAAGAAAATTCACTGAGAGTAAAGAACTTTAAATGGAACAAGAACCCACTATCAATGAGCATTTGATTCTTATATTTCTTAATTTAATTAAAACCATGCCCCATTTATATTTTTGAATGTTCACTGATTCATTCACAATGTAAATGGTGAAAAAATACAGACTTCTTAATTTCTGAGTGATCATTACTTTTCTAACCAAACTACCCTTGAAAAGTAATGTAGTGATTTATTTTACTCTAATCCAAAGTATAAAAGCTAATTTCCATTTCAGAAATTTAACCTATGATCCTTCCTGAAAGAAAGACAGTATCCATCCAACACACTTGTCTCACTTTTGCACTGGCCTACCTTAAACTGGGGTGGGTTTTAATTGCTTTGGAAAATAATCAAGACCCCTCTACATTACATGGTCAATGGTCCTTTTAATAGAAAAGGCAATAATATACAGTTGTTTGCACCAACTAAAACTCGTTAGAAAGTCTCAGTTTAGGGTAACAGTTCACCAGTCATTAACAAGTGCAAATGTCTAATTGCCTTTTAGTGAAAATGTGGATCTTTCCAAGCTGTTTATAATTATTTGTATGGCTTGGCAAACTTGAAAATACTTTTATAAACAAAGTTTAAGGAATATAATTTTGAAAGTCAAAGTTTTTCAATAATCACCCCCTTTTTTTACTAGCATAACATTAGAATTGACTTTTTGTCTTGCTGACAGAGCAACTAAGAAAGTACAGTTGCATTGACCATATTGATTGTGAACAAAGCAACCATCAGTGGGACTCTGCACCATATATTTTCAATATTGACCTCCTACTTCCTTTTCCATGGCTTTCTGGGTCGGCTATTGGATTTGGACTGCAGTGTAATAAACAGCTAAGGTTTAATTAATGGTAAATGAATACAAGACATAGGTTATGACTTTAACTAATTAGGGAATTGTTGAATTAAGTCTGCCCTGGAATGCAAGGCAGTACAATCAATATCCAATAAAAGGACTATGTATGTAATTTACCTGCAAATGTGTTTCCAATACCATCAAAGTGAGTTTAAATAAGTAAGATATATGAAAGGCGACTAGGAGAGATTTCCACAAATTAACACTTTATAGTTTCAGAAGAGATTTTCTTGTTGAGAGATGGTATCTTCCAAAGCTCTGATAAGGGCACAATGAAAGACAGGAACAATTCTTCACCAAATTCTTTACCAAATCTGTATTCTTCACTAAGCACGAAAGTTCAGTGCTGACCTCCAAGTTTAATCTACACAAACTAGTCATTTCCTGCCCAAAATAAGCAGCAAGCTTTGCGTCCTTGATACCCTTGTGCTTTTTTCTCACTTGTCACGTCTGTATCTCCGCCCCCACCCCATAAGACAAATAGTCACTGGCAGACAAAACCTCACCAGCGCTCTCAGTCCTCAAAGTGACTATGCAAAGGTCATTTCATAGAGTCTTATTACTCTGAAATTATTCTTGTGAAATAAAAATTAAAAAAAAAGAAACTTACCTACACCCTTGTGGGCATCCAAGCTGGTAAACTCCATTGTCCCATTATGGCCTTTTCTAGGATTTTCCTGATACTGTTTGTGGTTCCCGTTGGGACAATATCTGTAGGCAAGTCCGTAATCTGCAAGATAAACCTGGAAGACAAATGAACCATGCTTTCAGCCTCTGAAATGTAACCTTTATCATTAAGTCTTAAGAAACTGTTAGGTTAAGAAGGCTTATACCTACATTTGTATTAAACCAAATGGTGCCTTAGGATAAAACAGATACAACTGAGGACCATGACAACTAACTTTCCAGTTTCAAACCTGACTTCATCATAGGCACATCTGTTTCTGAGTTGACTTAGAGTTTTAGTCTTTTTAATTTGCTCCCAAATTCCCTCCTCTCCAGGTGGGCATCTAGACATCAAAACCATAACCTACCTTTTTATCTGTCTTCATGCAGCTTACGGGGCTCTGCCTTTTTTTGTAACCCCTTCTCTGTAACATAAAACTGTTTCAAGCAGGGAGGGGGAAATCAGGGCACACAATCTAAACATACAAACTTAATGTTACAGGAGTTTCCATGAACAGGAAGTATAAAAATAGTGAATAGATCATAAGAGGTAATGACTCAAAAAACACACCAGCATGTTGGATTTAAGAATGGAAAGTCAATGCAGTATTCTGCCATTCATAGTCCGATCCATATCATCACTGTAATCTTTGCAAGTCAGTCAGAATTTGTAAGTCAGTCAGAACTGCAAGTAGGGTTCCCAAACAGAATATAAATTGATAAATGTCAGAAGTCAATTCAAATGAATTTTTCTCAGATTATTTTGGAGTGAGAAAGAGATAGGAGACATAGTTTTACAGATATAGCATATACTGAACAGAAACTGTTATGACTAGATATTTACTCTGACATGAAGTCAAAATATAGTCATTCCCAACTATCTGTTACCATGCTCCCCCTCCACCCAAAGAAAGCAGTTTCAACTTTTAAAATGTGTTGTTTCACATACTTCTTTAAAATTTGTGGATTGAGGCAACATTTCATGATGGAGCTATAAGACAATCCTATCTAATAAAAGAGAAACATGGTAATTGGTGTACGACCGCTACCCTTCCCATTGGCTAATCAGCGAGATATGCAAATTAACTGCCAGCCAAGATGGCGGCCGGCAGCCAGGCAGCTTGAAACTAACATGAGGCTTGCTTGCTTCAGTGACAGAGGAAACCAACACTCTCCGCCTGCTTTGCCGGCCTCTGAGCCTGCAGTTTAAGAAACATTGTAACGAATATAGAAGCTAAACAAAACCCAAGAAACCTGCTTTCAGTGAGGCCGGGATCTCAGAGCTGGAGTTGAAACAGTGTTTAGATTATAGAACCGAAACAAACCAGATACCTGCTTTCAGCAGCAGAAGCCTCAGAGCTGGAGCCAGAGCTAAAGCTGGCCCAGAATAAAAAAGAAAAAAGAAAAAAAGGAGCAGTTGGGAGCTTCAGTCGGCCTGAAAACAGCCCTCAGCCCCTCACCCAGACTGGCCAGGCACCCCAGTGGGGACCCCACCCTGAAGGGTGTGTGACCAGCTGCAAACAGCCCTCAGCCCCTCACCCAGGCTGGCCAGGCATCTCAGTGGGGACCCCACCCTGATCCAGGACACCCTTCAGGGCAAACCAGCCGGCCCCCACACGTGCACCAGGCCTCTATCCTATATAGTAAAAGGGTAATATGCCTCCCAGCACTGGGATCAGCAGAGCCGCAAGGCCTCCCGGCACTGGGATCAGTGTGACAGGGGGCAGCGCCCAAACCCCCTGATTGCCCTGCGGCTCTGTGTGTGACAGGGGGTGGGGCCACAACCTCCCTATCGGCCCTGCTCTGTTCGTGACAGGGGAAGGCACCCCAACCTCCTGATCAGCCCTGCTCTATGCCTGATACGGGGGAGCTCCCCAACCCCCTGATCACCCTGCGGCTCTGTGTGTGACAGGGTGCGGCGCCCCAACCCCCTCCCCCCATGGCCCTGCTCTGTGTGTGAGGGGGTAGAGCCATAACCTCCCCATCGGCCCCGCCTTGAGTGTGACAGTGGCAGCACCCCAACCCCCTGATCTGCCCTGCTCTGTGGGTGATAGAGGGCGGCGCCCCAACCCCCACCCCCCCTCCGGGCCCTACTCTGTGTGTGATAGGGTAGAGCCATAACCTCCCCATCGGCCCTGCCCTGAGTGTGACAGTGGCAGCACCCCAATCCCCTGATTGGTCCTGCTCTGTGGGTGATAGAGGGTGGCGCCCCAACCCCCTGATCGCCCTGCTGTGTGTGTGACAGGGGGCGGTGCCCCAACTCCCCTATCGCCCCTACTCTGTGAGTGACAGGGGGGAGCTCCCCAACCCCCTGATGGACCCTGCTCTGTGCATGAAAGGGGGGAGCTCCCCAACCCCCCTGATCGACCCTGCTCTGTGCATGACAGGATACGGAGCCCCAACCCCCCTGATGGGCCCTGCTCTGTGCGTGACAGGGGGCAGCGCCCCAACCCCCTGATCGGCCCTGCTCTGTGCGTGACAGGGGGTGGTGCCACAACCTCCCAATCGACCCTGCCTTGAGTATGACAGGGGGCGGTGCCCCAATGCCCCAATCGGCCCTACCCTGAGCATGACTGAGGGTGGCATCGCAACCTCCCAATCCGCCCTGCTCTGTGCATGACAGGGGGCGGTGCCCCAACTCCCCAATCGGCCCTGTTCTGAGCCCGACCTGGGGCTGCACCTAGGGATTAGGCCTGCCCTCTGCCACCCGGGAGCAGGCCTAAGCCAGCAGGTCGTTATCTCCCGAGGGGTCCCAGACTGTGAGAGGGCACAGGCCGGGCTGAGGGACCCCTCTTTTCCCCCCTCCCGAGTGCACAAATTAGAGTATTATAAAACCAGTACTTCAGCCCAACCTGAGTGACTCAGTGGTTGAGTGTCAACCCATGAATCAGGGGGTCATAGTTTCAATTCCCTGTCAGGGCACATGCCTGGGTTGTAGGCTCAATCCCCAGTGTGGGGTGGGAAGGAGGCAGCTGATCAATGATTCTCTCTCATCACTGATGTTTCTCTCCCTCTCCCTTCCTCTCTGAAATCAATAAAAGTAGATCTAAAAGAATAATAAATAAAACTTGCATTTTAAAATATATTAAAAGTATTTATCTTTTAGTTTCTGTAAGGTCTTGGTTTTAGGATAGCTTAAGTAGGAGGTATTTTGAACTTCAAAATATAAACAGCACAGAGTTTTCTTCCTTTGTTGGAGAACATAGCTTGCTAGTATGTGAAAACATGGTATTTCAGTTTTGTCTCTCGCCCATAGATGCTGTTTCTCTACATGGTCTCAGAAGTAACTGATCCCTCTGCTCTAAGTAACTAGACTTCAGGATCAGATGTGCAACTGGCTGCTTGCTTTCACTATTTATGATGTATTTTTTATCTGTATTTATTTCAAGAACTAAATTGATAGACTTCACTTTACAAAGTAGATATCCCAGAAATGTACATATTGACAATTTAGCAAAACAGAAATATATACTACACTAGAGTAGTTTTCTTAAAAATAAAAAAGAGCCATCAAGAAGCTTTTCGTGTAGTCATTAGCCAAAACAATAAGACCTACATTAAACTTCATGGAGTACTTAATTTACATCAGTGCAGAGTTTTACATTCACTGGTCCATGCCATCCTCCACAGAAATCCTGCATGTAGGTGACATCCTCTCCAGCTCACTCATGGAAAATGAAGCTTAGTGAGATTATGTGGCTTGTGCAGTAAAATGGAGCCAGAGTCTGACTCCAGAGTTTTCACTCTCGGTCACTGTCGGAGGGAAATTGCACTGCACTGCACATGCTAAAAGGACAACACAGACCTTATTCAAGGCCATTGCAATAGGGTAGATTAAACTCAACTCTACTGAAACAAAGGTGGGAAAGTTTTTAAGCGCTGGGGCAGGCTAGTGAAAAGTACTGGAGGATATTAGGGGAGGTTGGTCAATAAGCTAGGTTACCTATGTTTGTTAATTTGTGCTTAGGCCCTTCCCTCCTTCAGAGATTGAAGGGATAGCAGCACAATGTTTCTTAAAGATTGCATTTTAAAGGAATGACTCCAAGGTCCTTGAGAAAGGACTTTTCGTTGCTGGGAGGTTGGGGGAGGGTGTGGGTGGGGAGTGGGGTGTATGTGTGTGTGTGTGTGTGTGTGTGTTTTATTACTGGTTAAATCTCCTAACTAGTCGTTCTGTTCAGCTTTTTTTCTTTCTTCATGATTCAATCTTGGTAGGTTGTATATTTCTAGGAATTTCTTCTAGGTTATCTAATTTGTTGATATATAATTGTTCTTAGTAGTTTCTTATGATTCTTATCTGTGTTACCAGTTGTAATGTCTCTTCTCTCATTCCTGACTTCATTTATTTGGGTCTTCTTTTTTTCTTAGTTTAGTTAAAGGTTTGTCTATTTTGTTTTTTGTGTTTTGTTTTTTTTTCACTGAAACAGTTCAGTTTCATTGACATTTTCTATTATCTTATTAGTCTCCATTTCACTTACTTTCACTCTGAAATTATTTTCTTCCCTTTAATAACATTGTGCTTGATTTGTCCTTTCCCTATGTCCTTTATGTGTAAAGTTAGATTGTTTTATTTGAGATCTTTCTTTTTTTTTAATGTAGGAGTGTATTGCTATAAACCTCCCTCTTAGAACTGCTTTGGCTGCATCCCATAAATTTTGGAACGCTGTGTTTCCATTTGTCTGAGGGCATTTCTTTTATTTCCCGTTTGATTTCTTCTTTGACATACTGGTTGTTCAGGAGCATGCTGTTTAAGCTCTACATATTTGTGAATATTACAGTTTTCATCTTGTAACTGATTTCAAGTTTCATATCACCATGGTAAGAAAAGATGCTTGATGTCAATCCTCTTAAATTTACCAAGACTTGCGCCCTAACAAGATCTATTCTAAAGATTGCTCCATGTGCACCTGAGAAGAATGTGTATTCTGTTGTTAGATGGAATGTATTGTATGTCTATCAGGTCCATCAGATTTAACGCAGTTTAAGTCCAATGTTTTCCCATTTATTTTCTGTCTGAATAATCTATCCATTGTCAAAAGTGGGGTATTGAAGCCCCTGATCGTTAATGTATTCCTGTCTATTTTCCCATTCAGATCTGTTTATATATATATATATATGCTTTATATATTAGGTGCTCCAATATTGGGTGCATAATTGGTGGTCTTAATAGAGCTGTGGGTAGAAGTCAAACAATCAAAGAAGGCTATTGAACAAAATAACAAAACAAACAACTATCTATCTTCACCACACTACATATATCTATTTTTTTAGTTTGTATTTTTATCTACAAGTATAGCCTATGATTATAAATATTTATATTTTTGTGGGTTCAATGAGATTTAAATTCTCTAAATTTCTCATGAAAGTTTTACTACTAGAATCTATCAATATTTTAAAATTATAGGTTGTAAAGCATTAGTAAAGAAATTTAGGATGATTGCATTTGGTGGGTAGAGATTTGATGTAGAAGAAGCCAATAGCCTGTACAAAGTGTTGACAAATTATTTTGCCTCAAATTAGGTCAAAGTGAGAGTTTCTACAAAGATAACTTAATAGAAATACACAGGATAGAATTGTGTTAGAACTATTCAAAATAAGAACGAAGAAAAAGGCTGGGACATGTCAAACAAGATAAGGAAGGAAAGAAAGGAACTAACATTTGTTGAGGTTCTAATTATGTGATAATCACTGAGCAAAATACCTTTCAAAAATCATTTCATTAAACCCAATCAATCACCCAGCCAGGTAGCATTGGTCTCATTCTACATATGAGAAAGCTGAACATCTGAGTAGTTAACTTACCCCAGTGACTGAGCCAGTAAAGAACAGAAGCAGGATTCAAATCCATACCAATGTGTCTTGAAAGTCCAAATTTCTTTTCTTTAATACAACATACAATTTGGGTTTCTGCCCATTGCTGAAATTTTGTTGAAATAAAATATAAGTTTAAGCAGAACTTAATCTACAGTAGGGTTTGCCGTGTAGGCCCTGTTTTTATATGCCCTTGAGCTAGGAATAATTTTTGAATCTTTATAGTATTGTAAAAAAAGAAAAAGAAAAAGATGATGTAACTAAAATATTTACCATCTGGCTCTTTACAGAGAAAGTTTACCAACCTTTAATCTAAAGAAAAACTTGGTTTCAGTTAACTTTTTTTTATATTATCCTTTTTTATTTTCTGTGAAATAAAAAATAACTAGTTAATATTTTTTACTTCAAATATAAACACATACAATGTGCTTTAAGTCTTAGAAGCTAGTAGTAGGAAACTCAAGATCACCTACAAGGTAGAAGATTATTTGCATTATAATAAGACTAGGCACAAGAAAATTTAAAATCTAGCTCCTTAATGCGTTTTAAATGATTTTCTTTCTATGTAACTTTTCTATGTAATGGTTTCCTTTCTCTATTAGTAAAAGGACAGCCCTTCCTGCTTCCCTTTTCATTACACTGTACTGCCCCTCACATTTCTACATGGTACTCATTTTTTTCTCACCTTTCTTAGATATTCTTTTTTTTTTTTTTTTTTAATTAAACTAGTGGCCTGGTGCACAAAATTTGTGCACATCAAAGGGGAATTAATTAGAGGAAATATTTTAAAATTGCTAATTCCCCTTTCTCTATAATAGAAGTGTCAGAGATGAAAGAAAATTAGTAAAATGTATATGAAAATCTCCCTCCTGTCAGAGTCTGGGGCATGCCGCAGGACTGAGTTATGTCCCCGTCCACTAGTGCGTGCTTTGAAATCACACGAGACCCAGACCCAGCCAGCCCCATCCCATTGGGCGAGACCCAGACCCGGCTGGCCCCACCCCCAGCAGGCCCCACCCCCAGCAAGCCCCACCAGGCGGGGGGAATGGCCTGAGGGCCCCTGGCCCTGTGCCAGGGCAGAGGTCATGGCCCGAGGTCCCCCGGCCCAGTGCCGAAGTGGGGGGCGCAGCCTGAGGTCCCCCATCAAGCCCCGCTAGATGGGAGGCGTGGCCTGAGGTCCCCCACCCCGGCTAGATGCCACGCAGCCTCAGGTCCCTGCTGATTGGCCATTACGCGTCATGGCATGATGACCATTTGCATATTAGCCTTTTATTATTATGATAACTTTGTAAGGTAGGTAGAGCTGCTGTGTGTCATTTTCCACATTTAACAGGTGAAAAATAATGTGATATACCCAAATAATGCAAGTTACCAACACTCACCAAGTCCTGCTTCTACAAAGGGTTTTGTTTTAATGAATTTCTTAGCACGCGCCCCCCCCCCCCCCCCCCAACCTGCAAAAAACAAACACCCCACCTAATCTGAGCTAATGCTTTCATGGACTTTTGATTTAATTATCTTATTACCTAAGGTAGTGTGGTAGCCACTGAGGTGTAATCCCATCAAGAAAGAACTGGCCTATCACCTGTGAGGAGCACAATAAGCTGAAAACCTCTGGCGGTGGGATCATTAGGAACCGCCAGAGCATGTGAGCCAAGGCTACACTCTTCCTGGGCAGCTCCTGCCACACAATGATCGTGGTGGGTGGAGGAGAGGGGATGCTGTGTGGCCTATTCTGCCTAATCAGAGATTCTCCTTGTGGGCATTGGTTTGTTTTGCAGCTCCCTAAGGGTTAGCTGAGCTTTGTCAGAACTGCATCATAGTCTGAGCTCTCCCTGCTCAATCCTCCTTTTCCCCTTTCCTTTCCTGGGTGTCATATCAACACCCCACTTGTCCAATCCTGCTTCTTGTCCTTCTGCTCTCACAGGTGATATACTTCCTTCCCCAATAAAGCCATTACACTCCTAATTCTGTCCCAGCATCTGTTCCTCTGAGAACTGGACTTGACACAGACGGTCTGTAAATCATAGCCTTGATGAAAAGTGCTACACACACAAAAAGATGAAAACAAAGTTGCTTTTGATGACCATGAAAAATACAACTTCCCTATACTAAACAAGCCTGTCTCAAATACAACATCCTGTTTATCTACATGTGCACCCATGCATGCCTCATCGTAATGTTCTGTACTTAAACCTTTACTTCCTATCTCCTTTGCTTCCTAATGTTGTAGGCTCTTACATTGCTTTAACTTTCCAAATGGATGGGTGAAACTAGCAATGAAAGAACATCAGTGATGACTCTTCTTTGAAGGGAATTGCATGGGAAGGGTTGTTGTCTTCAATTTGGCCCCCCAGGTACTCTCCTCTACTTCCTACCACACCTTCTGGATTCACAGTTTACTCCCTAGATTCACCACTGATGAATCCTAGGGAATAGATCCCTTTAACCAAAGGGCAGCTGACTGGGTTGTCATTTGTGTCCACACAAATTTACTATTTTAAAATGCACAAGTTATTTTACTTTTATTTATGTCTTGGCCCCACATTTACAAGCTGTAAGCTCCTAGTGAACAAGAGGCAGGATAATGTTGTATAACTTGTTTGTATCCACAACAGCACCCACTCTAAGGTCTTGTGCATAGCAGGCTTAAATAAATTTCCATTGATTAGACTTGATGGTAATAATTGGACAAATTGATGTAAATTCTTTTCAATAGACAGCTGAGTGCCAAGCATGATAAACTATTGACAACTGTAATTTAAAAACAAAAACACAAAGAAAAATGAATGCATATTATTTGAATATAGTTGATCCTTGAACAACACAGGCTTGAACTGCATAGGTCCACTTATATACAGATTTTTTTTTTTCAATAAATACCATAAATGTATTTTCTCTTAATGTGAAAATGTGCTTTTCTTTTCACATTTTCTTTTCTCTGGCTTAGTTTATTGTAAGAGTACAGTACATAATGCACATAACATACAAAACACATATTAATCAATTATTCAATGCTATCAGTAAGGCTTCCAGTCAACAGTGGGCTATTCTTTTGAAGAAGTCAAGTCATATGTAGCTTTTCAGCTGTGCAGAAGCAGGGCCAGGGCTGTCTGTGCCCCCACATTGTTCAAGAGTCAACTGTACTTGCTATGTGAAAGCATTAAGTGCTTTACTGAAGTGTAATTGTTTAACCTCATGACCCTACAACGAAACTATTTTAAGATACCTTGAGGATGAAAAAATAGGATGAGTAGGTTAAGTGCACTGAATAAAACAAACTTATAATAATTGGCAAAGTTGAGATTTGAACCTCAATCAGTCTGACCAGAAGGCTGAGCATTTTCACACATACAGGAAGGGAGATGGCATCTACAAGTCTAAAGGTAACATGTACTCTGACAAAAAATATATTATATTTACATTTAATAGTATTTTAGAGCAAGGAGAGGGTATTTTGAATTGGGGAACTCAGAGAAAAAAAAGTTGAGCCTTGAAAAATCCTATATAATAAAAGCCTAATATGCAAATCAACCGAATGGCAGAATGACCTGTTGGCAGGGGGTGGGGCCAGTGAGCGGGTGGTGCCAGGCCAGCCAAGGCGGGTGCCAATCAGCAGAGGGAGGGAATGGCAATCAGGGGCAGCAGTGACTGGCAGCGGTGGTGGGGGGGCAATGCAGGGGTGGGGCTGGAGCTGCCCCCTGATGGTCAGTGCACTCCCACAGGGAGAGTGCTGCTCAACCACAAGCCGGGCTCACAGATGGCGAGCACAGCAGCAGTAGCAGGAGCCTCTTCCACCTCTGTGGCAGTGCTAAGGATGTCTGCAGGAAGTGGGGCTAAGCCAACAATCAGACATCCTCCAAGGGCTCCCAGACTGCAAGAGGATGCAGGCCTGGCTGAGGGACCCCCTCAATAGCATGAATTTTCGTGCACCAGGCCTCTAGTACCTAATATTTCCACAAATGGAAACAGGGAAGAAGAAATAACACAAGAAGGAAAGCCAGGATATGGGTCAGCATGTGCTGGGAGTGGAGAGTTTATTGGAACACAACACCAGAGAGAAAATCTGGTTAGCATTAGTTTCTAGAAAGCTTTGAAACCCCACCAAGAAGCAGGGTACGACTGCTGTGTGCAAACAGAAGTTCCCAAAGGTTTTTTGCAAGGAATAGTATTATCAGCACTGGCAGCAGCATAATGAGACAACGGAAACAGAGAGTGCATTTGGAGAATATAATCATAGTCTAGGCAAGAGGTATGGGAGGATTCATTGTAGATGGGAAAAGTAAAGGACTCCTTCCCATCAGGAATCAAATGACCAGGAATGCTAAGCACCAAGCAGCCACACTGACTCAAATGGAAGCATTTCTCAACATTTGATACGATGGCCATGAACATGTCAGCTGGAGAAGGGCACAAAAGATTATGACACTGGAGGAGAAAGAAGTAAGGCGCTAATGTAAACAAATGTCACTGCCCATCAGTTATGCCATTATTATGTTACCTCCACTTTGCAAATTCAAATTAGAGAAGAAAAAAATATATATATATAGTCCCAAAATGTGATTCACTTTTCAAGGACTTATTTTTTTTTGTGTACAATCTAATACCTTATCATAATTTAGACTATTTAATATAAGTAAATCCTTTTCATTAGCATAACCTGTTGTAGCAAGAAATGTGTCTGTTAAGCTCTCATTGTCAGAGACTGATGGAAATTATACTATTGGGGAGACAGTCACTACTCATGATTGTTTTAATGGCAATTTAGAAAACACTTTAAAAACTCCAGAAGAACATATAGAGGTACTCAGTAACTGTAAAGGCTCTTATACAAGAAGGCCACCATTTATCTTATTTGAATATGGTATAATATTTTCCTATTCTATCAACAAGATACTGTAATGTGAAAATCTTCACAATAAACTAAATGCTTACTGACTAACGAAAATCACTATATGCCAGAAGGAGAAAGAAGCATGAAATGAGTAAGCAGCATGTTCACGAAAATCATGCATATGTTACAAAACCTGCATGTAGCCTCGTAGATGCTACTATGTTTTGATATAAATCTCTGGTTCCTCTTATTTTTATTACTAGAGGCCCAGTGCACGAAATTCATACACAGGTAGGGTCCCTAGGCCTGGCCGGCAATTAGGGCTGATCAGGTTCCCAGCCTCCCCGCCTCCTCCTTCCCTCACTCCCTCAGCTCCCCGCCGCCGCTGGTCACCCACCATGTTCTGCGCCACCCCCTGGTGGTCAGTGTATGTCATAGTGAGCGATTGAACTCCTGGTCTCCTGGTCGAACTCCCAAGGGGACAATTTGCATATTAACCTTTTATTATATAGGATACAGTACTTTCTTCTACTCAACATCCTTACCTTGTTTTTGCCAGTAAAATAACGCTACAAATGATATATGTGCATTAGCACTATTCAGCCTAGACAAAAAATACAACTTTTAAAATTTGCCTTTTTAAATATGGTGTTTATTAGAATAAACACGAAGATATATTTTTCAAAAACATAGTCTGACCTTATCTTTTAGTGAGCGGTAAAAACCCTACAATGTCTGCTTAATGACAGAGGTGACATGTACTTACTATACTTAAAATACCTGCTTCATAATGTTTGGGTTTTTCTTCCTTCTAGTTCTCATAACTACTCAGACTTCACATTTGGAATTTTATCCTTTTTTTAATATTTACTTTCAGAGAGGGAGAGAGAGGGGAGGGGAGGGGAGGGGAGGGGAGGGGAGGGGAGGGGAGGGGAGGGGAGGGGAGGGGAGGGGAGGGGAGAGGAGAGGAGAGGAGAGGAGAGGAGAGGAGAGGAGAGGAGAGAAGAGAGAAGAGAGAAGAGAGAAGGAGAGAGAAGGAGAGAGAAGGAGAGAGAAGGAGAGAGAAGGAGAGAGAAGAAGAGAGAAGGAGAGAGAAGGAGAGAGAAGAAGAGAAAAGAAGAGAAAAGAAGAGAGAAGAGAAGAGAAAAGAAGAGAGAAGAGAAGAGAAGAGAAGAGAAGAGAAGAGAGACGGGGAAAGGAGAAGGAGGAAGAGGGGAAGGGGGAGGGGGAAAGAGAAGAGAGAGTAAAGGACATGCCCCTGAGGTTATATGAAGCAGCAGCAGAAAAGCTGTATCTCTTATAAATCATTAGCTCTACACTCCATCTACTGCTCCATTAGGCCCAAGCGTATGATCCCTAAATGATACCACACACTCAAGCATCATAATAACATACTGAGGTATATTTAGCAGTTGTTTGAAATGACATTAGCATTTTGATTCCATGGCCTGCTTTTCTACTCGAACCTGGTTCTTTTAGCAACATATGGAGGCCTATTTGATCAACTAGGGCTGTGACTTAATATACTTTGATGACTTTAGGTTGAAACTCCCTCAATAATTCAGAGGCTCAGAATTGCTTCTTTACTAAAAATGCCTTCACCTATAAACGAAAACCTTTCCAATTATAATCTATTTCCAATTTGTCCTTTTGACACAAGTTTTCAAAGATTATACAAAAGAACCTCTCTTTATAATTTCCAATGTGATATCAAAGCATGTAACTTGTGTCTGTCCTTTAACAAATAGGCAATGGAAGAGGCTAATCTGAATTGCATCCAATTTATGGTTTTCCTCTTTGTCTAAATCAAATCTGAACTTGAGACTTCAACATGTCAGAAGCATTCTCAGAGCATGGTACATCTGTAAACAGCAGATACCACAAAATGTTAGCTGATATAATCTGACTGTTAGTGCTATAATATTATAAAAACATTCACCACATTTAAGTTGTGTCTACATAAACACAGCCACCCAACATTCAAAACAGCTCCCTGTTCTACATTAATACAACTCTATTGTTTTCAAAGACAGTATTTGAGGTTGCTGGCAATGAGGCCATTCTTGCACGCAGAGACCCTAAACAGGGGTACCTCTTAACCCATCCAATTTATACAACTCAATGAGTGTATTCAGAATTCAAAAATGCCATTTTCCCATTCTAACTGGTAAAAGGAAAAAAAAATCTATATGTAGCCTTTTGTGGGTCAGAATGCTCAAATATTTTGGTCATAAACAGTTCTTTGGTGGATGTCTATGATCAAACTTCATTCCTGGACAGAACTTCAATTATTAAGTCTAATTCAATACCATTTTCTTAACAACTAGTCAGAACATCATGCCTTTCCTCATAAATCCAAATACTTGTTGAGGAGACCAATAAAATATTCTATTGTCATAAGTATAACAATTACAAAAAATATTATTTTCTATCTCTTACTGTTTACTATGTGCTTGATATTGGTCTAAAAATTTCACATGTTTAAAGCATTCGATCTTTAAAATAGCTGTCTGATATACTATTATCCTTATTTTTAGATGTGGACATGGAAGAACCAAGAGGTAAGTAATAAGGCTAAGAACAGAGAGCTAACAAGAGGCAGAGCCAGAACTCTAAGCCAGGGGGTTTGATTCCAGAGCTTCTGGTCTTAACTATTCTACACTGAATCCCCAACATAACTGAAAGTTATACAAATAGTCATCATCTTCTATCAAATGTTTTACCTGGGATTAAGAGTAGGTAAATAGCCCTCTTTTTATATCTTCCTTCCTTCCTTGAACAAGAACATTTAGCTCCAGAATAAAAAAAGTAGACAGTATTATAAAGTGGAGGTCCCACCACACATATTCAAGAACTAACTGCTTGAGGCATATGGCTCTGGTGATGGTGGTGTTGGGAGTGGGGGTGGGGTGTTGGGAGGCTGGGAAGATTCAGAAAAAAAGAGAACTCATGGACAACAGTGAGGTGACTGCAGGGGGAAGGGATGGAGGTGGAAGAGAGCATGGAGGAGATAAATGGTGATGGAAAAGATACAATAAATTTTAAAAAATAAGAGACTTTAATTGTACAAACGGGGGAGGGAACTAACTGCTTGAAGATCCTCTGTGTAAGAATAAATCACGTTAAACACATGAACTGATTTGGCCCTGCCTGGAGTGGCCCCAAGGAAAATAGAAGAGAATACTTCTTTCTGCCCTGTTCTGCCTTTCACCTTTTCTTTTCCCTCCCCTATCCTGGTGCCTGAAGTTCATACATGGCCAAAATACACTGGCACCCATGCTAAGGTGTCAACAACTTACATGGAACAGAACAGTATCCTGAGATTTTTATTAACATTATTTGGAAAATGTATTATCTCAACTCCCAATCAAAGGTTTCTGTCTAAGTCCCTGACTTAGTTTGGCAGGACAGCTATAGCAAAGTCCCACAAACTAGATGACTTAAACAATACAAACTTATTGTCTCCCAGTTCTGGGGGCTAAAAGGCTAAAATCAAGGTGTAGGAGGGCTGGCTGCTGCCGTTGGCTGTGGGGGTAACCTGCCCATGCCTCTCTCCTAAGCGTCTGGTAGTCTCAGTTCCTCGGCTTGCAGAAGCCATTCTCCCTGTCTCGTCACATAGTCTTTCCTCTCTGATGTCTCCCCTTTTATAAGAAAAGCAATCATGGGATGACTTTTCCCTAGTCATCTTATCTTAACTCACAAAGATCCTCCTTCCGTGTGTTCACATTCACAGATACTAGGGGCTGGGACTTCAGCATCTCGTGAGGGGACACAATTCAACCAACGGGAGTCTCCAGCCTCAGTTTCTCTTGGGGAATATGCTGACAGAGCCCCATCTATAAGAAAACACTCATAATGGCTACAGTAAGCAGGAAAGATCTCTTGACACAGCTGGGCAGACTTCTCCCAATAGGAATTTAAGAAGTCTACAAATGGCTTATTTGCTGAACTTGGCTGTACCTGTTGGGCTTTACCTGTTGTTCCTGAACACTGAGTAGGAAATTCATTGACGCATTAACCTACTCGGTTTCTCATTACTTATTTATTGAGCGCTTATTACATGCATGTTCTGTGCCAGCTGCTGGATACACATCAGTGAGTCAAACACAATCCCTGTTTTCCCC
This sequence comes from Myotis nattereri, assembly GCF_964212035.1. Taxonomy (NCBI): domain Eukaryota; kingdom Metazoa; phylum Chordata; class Mammalia; order Chiroptera; family Vespertilionidae; genus Myotis; species Myotis nattereri. Next base: position 51,636,283 of record NC_138085.1, read on the forward strand.
TTTACAAGACTAGAAACTTCTTCTCTTGATGGACATTTACTAAAAAAAAAAAAAAAAAAAAAAAAAAAAAAAATCACATCTTGTTCTGAACCAATAGTTTCATAAGTCAGATTTGTGGCCAAGAACTGGTTCTATCCAGGAAGTCAGAGGCAATGAAAGCTAAAAGGGGCCAAAGAGATCACATGATATAGGCTATTCAAAGTTGTGGCAGGGAGTCTATTGCAATATATAATTTTTGAAAAAGAGGAAAAGAGAGTTTAAGTACAATTAGAATAGAAATTGTATTCCCATTTTCTGATGAATTTTAGGGTAAAGAAAGTGGAAGAAATAAAACTTTGATAACTAGAGGCCTGATGCACAAAATGCATGCAAGAGGCTCAGCCCTTGCAGCCTCGGTGGCTTGCCTTGTCCCTCGCAGCCATGGTGGCTTGTCTCTGCCCTCGCTAACCCTGTTTTTTTCCAGAAGGTCGTCCGGAAGGACGTCAAGATGGTCGTTCAGCTGTCAGTCTAATTAGCATATTATGCTTTAGTTATTATAGATTAGGAATGATGTAATTTTGTTAAGTGTGGTTAATGGCATTGTTATATGATGAACTGTCCTTGTTTTTCAGAAATGCAATAAATACTTAAGTATTTAGAAGCAAAACTTCTTGATATCTATAATTTATTTTAAAAATTTCAGCCAAAAAAACAGATAAAACAAAATTTCAAAACCTTAATTTTTAAGTCAAAGTGACGGGTATATGGAATCCTCTATTACTGGGAATATTTTTTTTTAAATTAGGAAAAAAAAGTTTCCTCTTAGAGAGGCAAAATTATATACTTAACAGATTCTCACCTGTCTCAGAGTCTCAATCCTGGCAAGTAAGCTTCACATAATACTAATTCTGAATATGGAGAAAATAGCTTTAAATTATATTTATGAGGTTGTTTTCCTCAATATTTTCTAGTCATCATTCTCCAATAAGACTTAGTAATCCACATTCATATAGCTGTCATTGAAATAGTATTTTGAAATGAGAATTTTAAAAATATGGATCTAATCTGATTTAAAATGAGGCATCTTAATATACACATGTTACTTTAAGCAATAAAAAAAAGAATAAATTCTGATAACAGGAACACTATTAAGTATCAGACAACAGCGTTTAAAATAGTAGTATTAACACATTATAAAATATGTGATGGAAATAAAATTTGGGGATGACTTTATTTTCATTTGACTCATAATACTGAAAGAATCCCAAAATAGTGACAGAATTGGTCTATGAATATCACATACATACAAGTTATTAAATTTCAAAAACAACTAATTCATATGACAAATAATTATATTGAGACAAAAAAATTCAGTAAAAGTGTATATTTTAAATAATATTAAACTCAAAAAATGTTTAAAGTTCAAGTAACTAAAATCATACAAATTTCAATGTCTCTTCACTCAACTAAATATATACAGCAGACTCTCACTACAAAGAACATAACACACATGCTCTAAGTGACTACAGACACCACCATGTGCTTTACTCCAGAGTATAACCCGATCCACCTGATACCACACAAATTTAATAGCAGTGCCAGCTGTGCCATCTAGTAATGGCATGGGCATCACAGCAAGCTAGGACACACAACACTCCTCTGGAGATAATGAAATACGGACATATGTTACAGGACTAAATTTCATGTGTGTTCAACAAAGAAAAGGTTATCTCTAAATGGCAAACACATCTTGTACACATATCATGCAAAGTTCTTACGAACACATTCACACTCCATTTTACAAGTAACTGTGATTGATAAATGGATTGTGTTAGAATTCCCTCTAGCAAACAGTGAACAAGCAGCTTTAATGAGGCTTATGACCCTACCCTGTGGATATCCTAGGGAATCTGAAAGTCAGTATTTGCCGCAAGACACAGGTCAGTTGCTATGATTCCTGCTCCCAGAACATTACATTTTGCTTAAATTTAAACACTTGAACTTCTTTAGCTATGCAACAACAGGAAAGACACCTGGGAAACATTATTAGAAACATCACCTTCTGCAATGAACTTGAAAAACACATTTTCAAGCCTATATGTTCATGTGGACTAATGTCATCCGAATAAATTTAATAAATAAAATAAAAAACAAAACTAAAAAAAAAAACACATTTTCAGAGAATCACAGAATTTGAGAGCTAGAAGGAACTTTTGAGACACCCTAGTCAAAGCTCCACATATTATACATTATAAAGCCAAAGTCCACACCGGTTAAATCATTTGCTGAAGGCTGCAATTCTGCTCCGTGTCAGAACTGGGACTAAACCCGGGTCTCTTGACTGTCAGTCCAGCACAACCCTGAGTCATGACAGGCTTCCTAAGGCATATTTATCACTCCTGACACTGATGTGGAAAACTGTCCTCCTCTCCCTGTGAGGCCTCCTCTTCAACTGAGCAGGCGGTCTGGGGGACAGAAGCACATGGGGCATGGGGGCGCTGAACCATCAAGGTACTCCGGGCACTGACGGACACAGCAGGTGCGGCATCAAGACTGGCCTCACATCCAGAGAAGCCAGTGAAGTACTTCTTGAAGGATTATTCCAAAAGGAACACTAACCTAGGTGTTGTGAGGAATGCAAAGAGAAGGGCACTGCCTAGAAGCCTCAAGGAGTTCATTCTAGTTCAGAACGTAAGACAGCACGCAGGGACACTGGAATGCATATGTGTTTAAAATACAGTTAGAAGCTAAAGGAAATCACAAAAGGAGAGGATCACTATAAACCAGACCCACCAAGAAAGGCTTCATGTCAGAGCAGGAATACAAGCTGGTGCGAAAAACAATGTGCTTCTCTGATCAACAAAGGGGTGGCCTTTTGTATGTGAGAGAGCACCTCCAACTCTGAGATAAGAAAATGGGTCCAAACCCTGATTTTACCTGAAATGGTTCAACTTTCTCCCCTAGTGACACTGGGAGGTACTGCTAAATGGGTGGTTCCCAGTGGCAAAACCACCACTCAATAGCATTTCTGGTGCCATTATAAGCAATGAAATCAGAAAGCACATTCGATTTCTAAATTCTATATACATCAGCACCCATAAGCACAACTCTAATAATCAATTGTGCAACACCCTTTTATATACCAAAGTCAGTGAGGTGAAAAACAGAAATTAGAAAACAGGTAATCTAAGAAAATGATATCAACTTATCTATCAGGGAAGCATAAATTAGGAATTTTAGTTTTTTAAAGAATATCACATAATGCCTAGTACACAGTAAATGTTGAAAATATTAAATGAATTTATTTATTTAAAATATTAAATAAAATATTTTCTGAAGATGTTAAAATCTCTTCTATAAGTAGATGTTTCTTAATATACTTTAATTTTAAATTTAAAAAACTTAACCAAACCAGTACACTTGTTTTCCTCCTCTTTTACTGAATACAAGATTACTATTCAAGCAGTTTCTTTAGTCTTTCATCTAAAAAAGATTTCTTAAAATAAAGTAAATGTAAAGAAGCACATAAGAAATCCCAGACTTTTTAATAAGACTTCTTTCCACATATAAAGTTAAAATTTTTTTCCTTTCAACAAAAAAAATGTTGAAGATGACAAAAGAAAGAAGGTAAGCAGTGTACATTTTGAAGTCAGTCTTTAAAATTCCAAATATGGAGAATATCAGATCAGTTAACCATCATTGATGTTTCTCTCTCTCTCTCTCTCTCTCTCTCTCTCTCTCTCTCTCTCTCTCTCCCTTTCTCTCTAAAGGAAAAAAATCAATAAAATATATTTAAAAAAATTTTTTTTCTCATCTATTTCTTGCCCTATCCAGATATGCTACAGTTTATTTACCTATTCACCTGTTAAAGGACATCTTTGTTGCTTCAAATTTTGGCAGTTACAAAGAAAGCTGCTATATATACCTATGGGTAGGTTTTTGTGTGGTTTTATGTTTCCAACTCCTTCAGGTAAATCCCAGAGTATAACTGCTAAATCAAATATTAAGAATACGTTCAGTTTTATAAAACTACCAAATGGTCCTCCACAGTGGTCATACCATTTCGCATTCCCAACACCAGTGAATAAGAGCTCCTGTTGCTCCATGTTCTCGCCAGCATTTGGTGTTGTACCCACAATTCAAATGCGGCTAATGGCTACTTCACTGGACAATAACATACAGAATATGTCCATCATCACAGAAAGTTCTACTGGAAATGCTGCTCTATTGAAAGCTTAGTTGTTTACACACAGGAGGAGCGAATGTGACAACTTTTTATTTTTTCACTGCATAAAACCCATCTCTTCTCCCACTGGATACTGATGGGTCTTTGTATTTGCTCAGGTCAAATTCCTGTTCAGCCACTTGTGAACTAGTTGCCCATTAGCAAATTATTTAACCATCTGAGTCTCAATTTCCTCATCCAATCACTTACTAGTTTAGTGCATTAAAAGTTAGATAAGCTAGATAAATTACAACATTCATCATGTTACGTCCTCATTTGTAAACCCATCTGGATTAGGAGTTTGTTTTTTGAATATCTCAGTATGGCACTTTGAGGACTCTTAATGAAAGCAAAGTTTAATATTGTATTTACCTGATCTGGATTTTTGTAACCCAGGAGTAGATTCGCTGCTTTTATATCACCATGAACATATTCATGTTCATGTATATATTCCAGTACATCCAACTGTGAAAAGAAATAAATAAGGTTATACTAATGTCTATTTAGAACTCATGATCCACTTGAAGATTTTGAGTTTGGAATACATGTACTTTTATTTTTTCATATTAATAATGACAGTGACATGCTTTGCAATTATTTATCTTTTCTAAAGTAGCACATGTACTGGCTACTCATCCTGAGAAAAGTTAAGTAAAATGACCTTTTAGTATCAAGTGTTTTAATTGAAACTCTAATGAAAGAAAACCAAGATTTAACAATGCCTGTGCTCCTCACAGCCCACTGGCCGAATCACACTTTGCCAAGAGCAAAAACTCAGCCCTAGCCGGTTTTGCTCCGTGGATAGAGCATCGGCCTATGGACTGAAGGGTCCCAGGTTCGATTCCGGTCAAGGGCATGTACCTTGGTTGCGGGCACATCCCCAGTAGAGAGTGTGCAGGAGGCAGCTGATCGATGTTTCTCTCTCATCGATGTTTCTAACTCTCTATCCCTCTCCCTTCCTCTCTGTAAAAAATCAATAAAACATATTTTAAAAAAAGAGCAAAAACTCAATAAAATCAGAGATCTAAACTGAAATAATCCTGAAGCCCACGTAGCAATTCCTTTCTCAAGGAATAATTATAAATCAAGTTTTGGGGACCCCAGAACAAAACATCTTGTCCAGCAGCACAGAGAAAGGCATTCTCCCTCTGCATAGAAAGAGAATAAACCTGTTTCATCTCTGAATCCCTTGAGCCCTGCATGTTACCTACACCCAGTGCTCAATTATCATTTGCTGGCTGGGTAGATGGATGAATGGACAAATGGGAAAATTAATGAGTTCTATTTGCCACATTCCAACCTGGCATGAGTGTTTTCATTCTATTTAAGATGGAAACAAATAAAATGGAGCTTAGGCAAACCAAACACAAACAAGATAAGACAAATATGTGGTATAAACAAAATGTGTGCACGGGTGCTATTAAGATTTCATTGCTTCTTATTTGGCAAAGTATATATTACTCATTGCCATACTAATTACTGCCACCATCCCAAACTCATAATAAAAACTGTATAGCACCCCCATACCATCATGTTTAGTATGGGAAATAATATAATCTGGTGTAGTTTGCATTATTTTAAATATAACTGACAAAAGAGATGTTATTCTTATAGGAATGCAAGCTTGTTCTGGTATGTAAAACAAAGCTGTGTGGGAAAACTCAGATGGTGGAACCAATGCTTAATCGAATCTGTAGTGCCAAACACAGCACATTCTGTCACTTACAGAGCCCACCGTTATCAATTTCACAAAATAGCCCCTTACTCTCAATAAGTGACATCTCTAGAGCAATAATCCTTCCTCCTCTGATAATTCCACAAAGGGAAACAATTTGTAACAAGTAAATAATCTGAAAATAGAGCCGTGTGAAAGAAGTCATTCCTTCTTACCATCCGAATACCTAGCTGCAGGACAGTTGACTTTCTGAAAGTACCATTCTGGTCAGAGATCTTCTGTAAATCCATTCCTAGTCTTTCCATTACCATAAATCTGTAACTGTAAGAGGAAGATGTCAAAAAGAGATCTTAAGATGGCAATTCCTGAAACTTTCTATTTATGAACTGAAAAAAGAAAAAGTATACCCAATCTAACAATAGAGAACAATGCAATATAAACCATTAGAGAACGAATATACATTAATAATGTTGTTCTTTTGCAGAAAGATGTTATTCGGTATTTTATTTTGCAGTTAGTTTCCTAGAAGAGAATGCTGTGCTTAGATCACACTGTCTTAGATCAGCGGTCGCCAACCTTTCGGACCTCTGAGCCTATTTTTTCACCTAAGAAAAAAGTATCACCTATTTTAAAAGGCTGTTGAAAGGCCAAAATGGGTACCTAACAAATGACAGAATTTCTTTTTTTCTTTTTAACATTACTATCAGTGATTTACTAGTGTATGTGGTGATTAGCTATAGTTGGTGGTTTTTAAAATATTTTTACAAATTGTTTTGCCTTTCCTTAAGAGATAGAACTTCATTAATTCTCCTCTCTTGAGTATGGGCAACTTTTAGTGACTTGTTCCTAGCGAAGAGAATACAGTAGAAGCGATAGGATATCACTTCTCACATTTGATTATAAAAAGACTGTGACTTTCTTCTTGGACGTATGCTCCTGTATGTGTGTGCGCCTCTCCGCTCCTTTGAGTTACTTGGTCGAGGAGAAGCCAGCTGCCATGTCTTCGTAACACCAATGGGGAGACCTGCATGGAGAGGATCTGAGGCCTGCCAACAGCCACATAAATGAATTTAAAGCAGAACCTTCCCCAGTCTAGCCTTGAGATGACTGCAGCCCAAGAGACAGCTGACTACATCCTCATAGGAAGTCCTGAGCTAGACCCATTCAGATAAGGCAGTTATAGATAACTAGTGCCCCAGTGTATATATTCATGCACATTGACAGGAAATTAATTAGAAGGCGGCTGGCAAAGTGGGACTGGGCAAGATGGGCCAGACACACCCTGAAGCCAACCTTCCGAAGTCCCTCCTAGATCAGCTGCACCTGGGGCAACATCAAGGCTCAAAGGGCATCTGCAGAGTGAATGGGGTCCCTCCAGCAGGTGAGGCCACTAGGTCTGGCCTGCGGGGATCGGGACAAAACTGGCTCTCCGACATCCCCCAAGGGGTCCTGGATTACAAGAGGGCAGATCTCCGGTGACAAACCCCAGAATTGGCACCCTCTTCTCTGGTCCTGGGGTGCATCACCCGAGAACCGCCGCTTCCAAGTCACCGCAGCTTGACAGCTCCTGCGTTGAGCGTCTGCCTCCTGGTGGTCAGTGCATGTCATAGCTACCAGTTGGAGTGTCTGCCCCCTGGTGGTCATTGTGCATCATAACTGCCAGTTGGATGGGCACTTAGCCTTTTATATATATAGATGGATCCACAGAAATTAATATTAGTTTGCCCATCCGGTGTGGCTCAGCATTGACCTATGAACCAGGAGGTTATGGTTCAATTCCTGCTCAGGGCACATGCCCAGGTTGCGGGCTTGACCCCCAGGGGAGCGGGGGGTGGGAGGGGGCATGCAGGAGGCAGCTGATCTATGATTCTCTCTCATCATTGATGTTTCCATCTCTTTCTCTTCCTCTTCATCTCTGAAATCAATAAAAAATATATTTTTTTAAAAAGAGATAATATCAGTTTGTTGTTAAAAAACAGCCCAGTTTGGGTATTTCTTATATAGCAACTGATAATTAATTGGCTACATTAATAACAGTGATTGGACAATATTTGATTACTAGAGGCCTGGTGCACCGAGGGGGTGGGGTGTCCCTCAGCCCAGCCTGCACCCTCTCGCAGTCTGGGAGCCCTCCGGGGATGTCCAATCCGACAGTCAGACATCCTTAGCACTGCCGCGGAGGCAGGAGAGGCTCCCGCCACTGCCGCTGCACTCACCAGCAGTGAGCCTGGCTTCTAGCTGAGCGGCACTCCCCCTGTGGGAGCACACTGACCACCAGGGGGCAGCTCCTGTGTTGAGTGCATCATAGCGACTAGTCGATCAGCCGTTCGGTCAATTTGCATGTTAGGATTTTATTATATAGGATAATAATTTCATTTTACCTTCTTCCCTTGAATTCAGTAAGACCAGATCCATAAAACATGGGAATTCCTAAATAATCAAGTTGTTTCTGTTCTATCCATTTTTTTACTGTAAAGACAAATTTAACAGAAAAAAGATATGTTTTTAAAAAGGTATTTCATACTTTTACATTGATGTTAAAACTTATTTAGCTAACCTTAATAGAAATAATACCTTCCTAAAAATTTTTTATAAATTAAATATATCTATCTAATGGCTTAAAATTCTATTAGAGAATTTTTAAATTAAATGTAGTAACCAAAAGTAGTCATAGTCATAAAATACATTGTTATCATATACACAAATGTTTGTATTCATGAAAAAAGGTAATTCCCTTCTATGTTAGTAAAATTTTTAAATATAACATGTTAACCACCAAAGGATTTTCTTACTTATTACTTAACAATCTAAAGCCATGGTAGACAAAAAACAAACAAACAAAAAAATAAAAAACAGAAATTGGGCAGATAAATTCTTACTCTGAAAGTGTATTATACAGATTTTTTTTTATTAAATGTAGCTTTGAAAAAACTCAAATCCACTTAAACAATCACGTAGCTTATTTAATTTTTCACTTTTCTACCATGTATGTTTAATGATTAAGACAGCTCTACTGATAAACAATCAAGTTTAATGGATTCTATTTGTCACCCTGACATACTTTAAGCAGTCAGTAAAGACTACAATATTAATGCTTAGAAGATTTTACTAAGGGAAAAAAGTTAATTATTGAGGCTAGTCTCATCATTCTTTTTCCTGAACATAATGTAAAGGACCTTGACTATAAAGTCATTATTCAAATGAACTTCCTTAAAGCTTCACTTAGTCCATGTATAACATAGTGTTTATAATTTTTTTTAATGCTTCTTTAGATATGCTCATCTCATTTCACATTCAAGTCCTCTAACTGGTAGTTTTCATATCTGATACTCAGCTCCAATTAACATTCACATGGTAGCATTTTTAACTTATTTTCTAAATCTTAACGTTTAATCGTATCTATACCCCTATCCTAATCCATTCTAAGATCATTCCTTTTGTTTAAATATCTACTGCCCATTTTAATTATTTTTCCTTGAAACCTTCCTATCCAAATGGATGTGTTTTGTTTGTTTTTTAAATTTCATTCTATTATCTTTTATACTTAGAGAACTCTTGGCAGCCTGAATCAACAATACAACAATATGTAAAATAGTAGAAACAATTTTGTAATATAACCCATTATCAGGTAATATCAAAACTTGTACACCATCTGTCTTTTTTATATGTTGTAACAGTTAACTGAATCATTTTACAATAACATTTCCAATTGAAAAGAATTTTCCAGAAGGCTAGAAAAAGACAAAAATATTTACACTCACTTTAGCAAGTATATATATGGAAGTAAATTGCTTTGCTAATTTTACTTACTGCATTCTTTTTTTGCAGCTCTTTGGTAAAATTTAAGTTCTGAAAATAATGGGCCATTTTCTTGATACTCCTATAAAAGAAAAGAATAATTTATTTTATTTTTTTATTCTAAAGATAAAATTGGTATTGCAACTAGGAAAATATGAATATACATATGTATTATACAATCATACTTTAATCATTTATTATAAAACACAGGCACCAGATTTCCACTAAAAATCTCCAAAAAAATACTAAGTAAACTTAAAAGACTCTCATTTTTAACTTTAATACATTATAATGCTATCTCTACACACATTTACACATGAAAGTAGTCTTCTTATTGAAAGAAATTACTAAAAGCACTCAGAACTATATACATACACAGACACACAATGTGTACCAACAGGCACATCACAATACACAGCAAACTACCTGGTGGTTCATTCTACATAATACCTTTATTTTTTATTTATTTTATTATTTTTATTTTTTAAAGTTTATAGTTTATTAATCCTCTCATGAAAAATCTGCACAACCGTCACAGATAGTCACTGAAGAATCTTTACTCCTTCTGCAGTTCAATCTCCAACTCACTGCCAGACACTTCATTTCTTTTTGCCAGCACCAACGTTGGCCTTTGCAGTCCCCCTGACTTTCTTCATTCTGTTCTTGCGTTCCTTTCTCTGTTTTCTTGAGGTCTTCTTCTTCTCATATAGGCCATGTCTTACAAGTCTGTGTTTGGGTTCGTTTTTCTTTGCGTAATCCAAGGAATCATAAATCATGCCAAAGCCAGTGATCTTGCCACCACCAAAGTGGGTTCTGAATCCAAACACAAAGTTGACATCAGGTGTGGTCTTAGACATTTTGGCTAGTTTTTCCCGGATTTCTGTCTTGGGTACTGTTGCCTTCCCAGAGTGAAGGTCATCAATGACCATTTGCTTCTGCTGAAGTAGTCTGTTGGTCATGAACTTCCTGGTCCGGATGGTTACTGTGTCATCCATGATGAAGGTTGGTCTTCAGGCAGCCAGGGAGGAAAAGAGTTCTACATAATACCTTTACTGAGTACCTACTATATTTCATTCACTGCGCCAGATACAGGGGATACAAACAAAAACCAAACCTCATCCCTGCCTCTAACAACCATACCATCTAGAGTAGATAGGAAGGAAAAGGGGAAGTAGGGGAGGGAAAAGAGGATATATAGCTAGATAAGATACAAGGGTTGTAAGTGTTAACACAAAAGAACAAAGTTCTCCAGTCTTCACATTTTAACAGTGTGAAACTACATCATAACATTAGGTTTAATGATAAGTAAAATTATGAAAACTATGATGAGAAACGTTTTTACAAAACTAAAGTAGAAAAGAAAAAGTCAGATATATGCGAAATACAAATATAAGAGCAATACTTACCACTTTTATTACATGTCTTGCATCTTTATCTGGTTTATTTGTGGGGAAAGCTGCAGAACAAAACACAAGGGGGAAAACAGTTGTTCCAAATTATTTAATGTCTACTATATTCCAAATACTGTTCTAAGCACTTCACATATATTACATCCTCCCCAAAACCTCTTATTGCAGGTATCATCTCCATTTTATAAAAGATCTTACTAAGGTTTGACAAGTTGAGTAATTTTCTAAGTAGCAGATTGGGGATTTAAATCCAAATCTGTCTGACACCATAGTCCACACTCTTTACCACAACCATATTCAAATATTCAAATAAGTAACACCAACAAATGATATTAATCACATAGATCTAAATGTCAGGGAAAATATTTTCTAGATATATAGCATTAAGCCCAATATATGATATATAGTAAAATCTATTGATTAAAGTTTACTAAATTAAAATCTAAGATAATTCAGAAATGAAAACTGATTCATTTTAAGTAGAAGTTCAAAACAATTTCTACTTGGTAAAATTCTAAAATAAGTCAAGCTAGAATAAGAGCAAAGTCTTTTAAAAATTACCTTGTGAGCCTAGCCATCAATTATCCCAACATTAAGGAATACATATTTCATAATATAAGCTCATTTCAAGCTATCTTATTTCATTTTATTATTTCCACTTGCATTTGGGATATAGTAATCCAACTTCTGAAAACTCCATTGCTAAAATTTTAGATCAAATCAATACTTTCACGTTATTTAAGTTATTAACAGATTCCTCTGTTTTCAAATCTTGATCAGGGAAGTTGATGTGTATATTTATTTGAATTGTGAAGTCTAGAATTTTGTCATTCATCTTTTCACTCTTCATCCATTTATTCCTTCATTCAACTAACAAATACTCATTTATCAAGAGGCTGGAATATGCAAGGCACTGTGTTAAGCATTAGGATGATGTTTAAAGGGAAGTAAAAGGGAAAAAGGTGAAACTAGTATCGAATGCAATTGAAAATCAGCACTCTGAGATCAAGGTCAAATTCTCCAGGTATATTTTCAGTATGTTTATAAAATGCTGCATGAAAGGCGTGCCGCCCGCCTCTCCGGGCGGTGCGGGAGGAGGAGTCTTGCCGCTGGGCTCTGAAATCCCTCCGCGCCTGCCGTAGGGCCTGCCCTCCCTGGAGCGGGTCTGAGTGTCCGGAAAGGCCGGCGGTGGGCCGAGGGGTGGGGCCGGGCTGCGACCGACCACGAGGGAGGTCATGGGAGCGGAAGGCCTCACCGCCTGGCTCTTTCCTCCCTTCCCCTGTGGTCGGCTCCCCGCTTGCCCGCGCTGGAGCCGGGGGTCCATGCGGCCCTTGGGGCCCGGTCGGGGGGACCGGGGCCTGCGTGGGCCGACCGCAGGGCCCCATGGGGGGGGCATTGGCTCCCCGGCCCACGGCGGTAGCCCGGCGTGGGCTGCCACCCGCCCGCTGCCCCCCGGACCGGGCCCAGTGCAGCGGCGGCGGCAGCGGAGTGGGGCGCGTGCCCTAGCTCGGGGAGGCCGCCATGCTGCAGTGCACCGGCCCCATGGCCGGGCCTGCTCCGAGCGGATGCCGCTCCTCCAGAGCTGGGCTACTCCACCGGCCGCACCCCGTTTGCTGGGCCTGTGCCGCCCAGATGCGCTGGAGTCCCAGTCTGCCCGCAGGCCAGCTGCGGGTGCTGTGCGGGAGGGCCATCCTGCCTTGTGGCGAGTTTGAGCGGCAGCAGCAGGAGCCGGACAAGGACTGTGCCCTCCATCTTGCCTTGGGTCCTCCATCTTGGGACAGAGCCATGTGCGCCCTCCATCTTGCCTTGGGTCCTCCATTTTGGGACGGTGCCATGTGCTTCCTCAAGGGAAGAAGCCGCTGCTAGCCACACCCAGGATTTCTCTGGACTAACCAATAATAATCAAGGGAAGTACACGCCATCACTATGACCACAGCCTGTACCTACTCGCGCCTGGCCAATCGGCGGGGCCCACAGTCCCCTCTCCTGCCCTCACTCCATCCCCCTTTAAAACCCCCTGTCCCATCAGGCCTCTCTCTCTCGGCCACTGGAGCTTACCATTGCATCGGTGAGTGTGGCAGGGGAGCCAAACCTAGGTTTGAAATAAATGACTCTTTGCTTTTGCATCAGACTGACTGGCTCCCTGGAGGTCTTGGGAACTTTGAAATCTGGGCACAACACGGCATCCTCTTATCACTACTCCCAGCATTTTTCCTTTTCTTTCTCCTAACTCTATCCACTGTTCTATTAACTCAAATGATAGACATAAAAAGTATTTCACCACTAAAGTATATACCTTGTACTTCAGAGTGGTATACATGCACAATATTCTTAACCATGCTTCAACAATTTGATGTCTGCAATGCTATTAACCAGTTGAAATTATTACTTCAATTTTAGTAAATATTACATATAAATTGTGAACCCAAACATCTTAAAGTAACAAAGAAACTAAATTTATATCAACTAAATTTCTCTTTTCATCTTTATTCACATAAAGTCATTTCATTTTTACTCATGCAGTAGTTCCAAGGGAACTGCAGGAGGAATGGATCGTCTACATATAAGAAGAGGAAAAAACTATACAAAGAAGAAGGGACCCAGTCCTGCCACAGAAGAAGTAAAAATAGCCTTTCCTCCCATCCAATGGCAAATTATTTTCCCTAGTATGATGCTCAAGGCTGGGGAGAAGTAGGCCTGGCCTCACCTTGGACCACATAGTACAGTACCAACTTTAGACAATGGTCTTAGCTTTATGAGGTTTAAGTTGGTACCAAAATTTCCTGCTTCTCTCTAAAAGTAAGTGGCCACAGCAGCAAGTACATTTTTAAGCCACATAGAATGTAAAAAGCACAAAAGGAAAATGGGGATTTCAACTAGAAAAATAACATATTATATTGCTATTGGCGGGGGGGAAAGATATGCAACCAATCCAAAGTCCTACTCCTTGCTGATTTCAATCAGTATACCCGACCACTGTACTATCTGAATATTCCTTTCACTCTATTTCACATGAGCATAAGCATGCACTGACATATTCTTGAAACATCCCCATACTTGTCATTTGATAGCTGCACAATGTTCTCTATAAACCTCCAAGTCAGATTATGCTGGAGAGTCTACATCCAGAATCAATTGACTAGAAAGCTTTTGGAGACAGATGTTAAACAAATAAATTGTCCTAGTTACCATGCAGCTCTCTTTACAGTAATCAATCAGTTAATTAATGAAAAAAAAATATTTATTTTCCACTGTAAAGCCAAGCCACATTCTAGTTAGTGAAATTAAATGATCATGGAAAACAGACATGGTATCTGCTTTTATAGTCTAGTGGAGAAACCAGACATTCATCAAATATTCAAACACAAGTGTAAAACTGTAAGTATAATAAATGTTAAAGGGAGAGGTAGATGGTACTATGAGAATGTATAATTTCATTTATATAAAAGGAAATGCTTAAGCAAGATTAGTGGGAGAGGTGGTAAAGGGCTAGATGGAAATCTAGTTAATAATTTCTGCCAAAACCTGTTTGGCTCAGTGGATAGAGCGTCGGCCTGCGGACTGAAAGGTCCCAGGTTCGATTCCGGTCAAGGGCATGTACCTGGGTTGCGGGCACATCCCCAGTAGGAGATGTGCAGGAGGCAGCTGATCGATGTTTCTCTCTCATCGATGTTTCTAACTCTCTCTCTCTCTTCCTCTCTGTAAAAAATCAATAAGATATATTTAAAAAAATAATTTCTAATGAAAGATTTTTTAAAGTTTGAAGTATATATGGAAGACAGGAAACAAAAAACTAGATTTGCATTCGGAACAGATCACTACATTACACTGTGGAGAACAGACTGAAGGGGAACCACAGTAGATACTGACAGATCAGTAAGGATTTAATTTTGGTAGACCAGAAGAGAGAGGATTATAGCTTGAACTAGAGTATCAATGTTAGATATAAAGAAACGTGAAGATTCCAGAGATTTCAGAAACTGATAGGACTTAAGAGTGGAGGGAAAGGGATCTAGTTTGGTAAGTTACAGCTTGTTTGCCCTATTGGGGCATGAGAAGAATGATCTGATCAATCACCAACACTGACAGCGTTGAAAGTAGTACTCATTATCTTCATTTAAATTTCTGACAAGAGATCTGATGACCTGATAAGGAATGTGCTGTGCACATAAGTGGTATTTACCTTCCTAGCATTTTTTTTATTGGGAACTTGATCTGGTTTTTCCTTTGAGGAACCAAACCTCCCACTCCTCATGAGGATCTAGGAGGGCTGCCTATCACAGCGAACCCTCCCTTAGATCCCAGAATTAGGCACATGACCACTTTGGCTAATTGGAAAACACAAGCCTACTGGAAAAATTAAAATATGATGGATTCTGGTAAAGAATGTCAATAGACGAGCACACTAGATAAACCAAAAACCTTCATCTATAAAAATAAACAGGATGTTGAATAAAATAAATCAAACTTATAAATGCAGAGGTGATCTGCCAAGATAGATAGATAGATAGATAGACAGACAGACAGACAGACAGACAGATAGATAAATAAGCCAAAGACATCTAAAAGCCAGTGAGAGATGTACATGAGCACTGATATTCCAGGTCAGGCTGCAGACCTGAAGGAGGCTGCCCAGTCAGGGCAACCAAGAGTATGAGTGTTAAAGCCCTCCTGGCAATAGGACAAGTCCTCGGGCCAGCAAGAGGCAGACATCTGAAGTTAAGATGGCCACATAAAGTCAGAATTTTCCAAGTGCTACATCTTCAATAGAGTGGGACATTAAAAAGATCAAGTATAATGAACAGCTTTTCTTCCTATTCTCCAGAAATTAAAATTGTAACCCTGTAATAGCACCATAAGTGCTCAAAAACATGTATTCTGATGTAATATGGTATTTTGTTCATTTTTCTTTGCTATGTATATACGTCAAAAATATTCTAGCATAAAAATTAGCATTATATTAACTAATAAATATATCTTCTCCATTAAAAATACCTTAAAATTTGCCTCTACACCAAATGTTATAATTTTTTTCATAAAATCATGTATAGGTACCTAATAAATCACTACTATTATATAATATCTTGAAATAACTAAAAAACTATGCATCTATTATAAAATAAAATATTTTGATATCTGAACAAATTCTGTAAGGAAATGTTTTGTTTATCAAGAGTCCACTTATCCAGGTATTTGTTCATCTTACTTTCTGAAAGACCTAGATTTCTAAATAGTGTATCTTTAAGTTACTATGCGATAAAGAAAAAGATATGGTCAAGAATAACTCAATATTTGTAAAAATATCTATTTTTACATCCTTATGAAAATTTTCTCATTGGAAGTTAAAGAGGCCTCTTTTGATCTCCCTATTGCTCATTAGACTCAAAACAAATACACAAAATCCCTATAAACTAGACAAATTTATCCATTTCTGAAAAAGCAGGAAAATCCACCAACTGTTTCTCATCAGTTTATAAGTACTATTGGTTGACTATTCTCACTTTTCATAAAACTTTTGTCTGACCTAAGTATCATACATTTTAAATGTATTTTTTCCAGTTCTTAACATTAGATTTACTATAAATATCAGATGTTCTTTCACAGATTTTATGAACATAATATTAAAAACATATCACTGATGCTCTACACCTCGAGTTGTCAATCTGAATGAAAATGACACCATTAGCATCATCACTAACAGATTTCTCAAATTAGCTGCCAATACTATCAATTAGATAGTTCACTGTTATTTTAGAAATGAGGATGTCATAAGCATGTCATTTGCCACTATTTTTTTCTGGCTTGAATTAATTCAAAGTGTTCTTGACAAAGGACATCAATCGGGACAGCAAAGAAATCTGAGTTCAAAGGTAGATGGAGACAATTATAGTGGCATGGAGGCGAATTACTTAACCTCCCGAGGCCTCAATATCTTTCATATTAAGTTGTTGGGAAGATTAAATGAAATAATGTGTGTAAAGCATTTAACACAGAGCTTGGCACACACTAGTAAAATATCTTAGTACTAGATGATGATGATGATTTCCTAAAACAAACAAAAAAACACACACAAAAAAACTACCCCAATAGGTATCAGATACCACAGACACATCTAACTCATCAGCTACTCTCTACCAGATTCTCTTTCATTCTTTTCTACTTTTCTATGTTCTATGCTCCTGCCCCCCTCAGTAAAGGTTTTGGTAACATTACCTGCAAGAATTTCATTAGGTGGCACTCAGAACACCCACAATGGAGGCTACCTCTTTCACACACATTGTAGCTTCCGACTGCTCTTGAAGCAAAGTTGTGGAAGCTGCCTTTACTCCACACTAAGCATAGGAGAGAAAAATGGCCAGTGTCTCTGGGGAATAATTAACAAAAGACAGTTTGTTTCATCTTCATGATAAAATACAGCATCCCTATTAAAAGGCGAATTCATCATTCCCAAAAGTTAAATAGAATGACACTTTAAAAGTAATTCCAGCTAATTAGATTTAGGGTTCTGAAAAAAAATTTTTTTTTTTTGTAATTCATGAATATACTCTGAATCTCTCATTTGATTTTAAAATGTATAAATGTTCATTTAACTTTGAGCCCTTGCCTCTCAGTGTTCTATTCTGAGCTAGTCAAACAAGTGGTAGCAGGCATGCTGGGCACAATAATACTGCCTCTCATATTTAAATACTCTTTGTCAGTTGGATTGCAAATTAAAGACAGTCTCCTGAACACTGACACATTTTCAATGATTGATTTTGCAAAACGTGTTGATTTTTTTCCTACACTGTTTTGCCTCTGTGTGTGTCAACTTTGGCCTTCTTTTCTTGCTCCTTTGCAGCACTGCTGTCTCTTTGAAGCAATTGTCTGCCTGATATGAAAAATGTACGTTAAACCTCATGACTAATTACATAGATAAAAATCCCTGATCTCCACTATGAAATACCTATGCCCAGCAACCAGAACAAAAGCTTCTGACTATGTACAAAACTCTTAAATCAAACCTGTCATTCACTTAAGAGAAATTCCAATAATTTATTTCCCATTAAAGTTGTGTTTACATTCTGTGAAAAGTGGATTTCTTATGCATGTTACATGCCGACAAGTCAATTCATTTAACAATAAACACCATCCCTTTCCTCCACACAATTTCATACTTGCTATTAGGTCTACTTCAAATAAGTGCTACTCAGTGGAACTGTTTTAATCTAGACACCACGCTGTTTAGTCTTAATACGATATCCATTTTACTCTCCCTACAATATGTATGAGCAAAGTAGACTTTTCCCAATAAATCCTATAATCTATGGAGTATTTAAAAAATACTGTGTCTTATCCCTACACCACATGTTACAGCACAAAATTTCATCTCAGAGAGTTGCTGGGAAAATTACTGTTCTGTAACAAACTACTTCTGGAGTTAATTAAACCAATCATTTTTAGGAAACTATCACATGCAAGGCCTTGGTGAAGCACCCTGAGAATGCCTACAATGAGTTTATCATCTAATGTTGGCTTGGGGGTGAATAGGACAATATACAAATAATAACCAAACAAAACAAGATGAGCACCGAGAGAGAGCACACTGTAGGATCAGAGAGAAAGAAAAGTTGTGGACACTCCCCTAATTCAGCATGTTAGAATCTCCAGAAGGCCCACCAGCCATTTGTTTTCACAACGGATCCTAGCAGCAGGCTCCCCTCATTCCCAGTCTACCCAACCTGGGTACTCTGCAGTGTGGCTGCTCGCTTTTTGTTAGACCAGTGGTTCTCAACCTTCCTAATGCCGCGACCCTTTAATACAGTTCCTCATGTTGTGGTGACCCCCAATTTCATTGTTACAAATTGAACATAATTAAAGCATAGTGATTAATCACAAAAACAATATGTAATTATATATGTGTTTTCCGATGGTCTTAGGCGACCCCTGTGAAAGGGTTGTTCGACCCCCAAAGGGATCGCAACCCACAGGTTGAGAACCGCTGTGTTAGACCAACTCTCCTCTGCCCCCGATTGTTCATCTCATGCAGTTACCAAGTGCAGTAAATGCATCACATGCCATCACACTACCATTCTGGGAAGCCCTACAATGACTACCAGTGTACCTACTGGCTAGTCCAACCCTGGCTATGAAATTATGGTTGCTTGCAAATGATGTTTCAGCATGGAAAGACAAGGGGGGGGGGGGGGAGGAGCCACACATCTCACTAGAAATGGCCACAATACCTAAGCAGAGCAAGTTGGAGGGTCTGCACATGAGCCAAAGCTGAGAGTTTCATTGCCTTTGTTGGCTCATGTCACTTCTTTAATTAATGTCACTTTCTCTGGTTTAATATCAGAGCAAGTGACAAGAGTGCTTCTGGATGAATTGTGTTTTCTGAGGCCTGTATGGCACACTCTCCAGCAGTCTGACAGAGGAACGTGCCAGTTTCGCTTGGCAGTTACCGAGCACCAGCTTTAGTTTTAGTAGTTTAATTTGTGGCAGTTATATGTTTTGAATACGTTGAAGTATTCACAATGGTCTCATGGAATCTGTTCCATAGATTAAGTTTACACAGTGGAAAAGAAAAAGCAATGGCTATACGGCGATTAGGAAAAGCCTCTCTTGGCCACAGCTGGTCTTACAGGCATTCCTGCAAATTTAAGAGCATTTAGGGGATATGATTAAAGTGATCACAAGGAATGATGCCCCCCCCTTTTTTTTTTCTTTTGCCGACTTCTGTAGTTGGTGTGAGACGATCATAAGGAATATGATATTTAGAACTCGATTTTATGCAAAATCCATTATTCAAGAAGTGAAGTTTATATACATGATAGACATGCAATGAAATACATGTTAGAATAGGAAGCTGTGTTACTTACGCATTAAGTTGGTTCTAACATTTTGGTAAACTAAGTTTTTATTGATATAAAATTCAGAAGAATCTCTGCCTTGAGGAAAAAGGACTAAACTTTTCCACTGGTTTGTTAAAGATCTTCCTGTTTCAAGCTGAAGCGTTTTTATTTGGAGTTTTTCCTTCGTCTCCTTTATACACTTTTGTGAAGCCTCATCAGTTCATGGTAAGAGCTGCCACCAAGGAGTTCCTGCAAACTTTGCCTGCCCTTTCTAAATTTAGGGTTCTTTACTGCAGCAGGTTGAAGATCTGGCTTTGATTGCACCTGACTCTGCGGGGGAAGAGAAATACTCCTCTCCACCGAATGCATGCTGCTTAAGTGCTGGAGGCACTTGCAGGAGAGGAACTCTCATCGGAAACTTCATTACAATACTGTCTCTTCCCTACGTGGAGTAGTAATTCTCACTCACCAAAGATAGAATTTTGCCCGACACAGCCACAGGAGCTCCTGTTTGACTTTCAAAATTAATCAACCTCCAAGCTAGAGTAGAAATGGCATGTCCTTTCACCTTAAGCACAAAAAGCTCTCAACAGACTGCCGTTTTTACATCCCTGGATGGGAGTTTGGGCCCCTGATACTTAAACTTGATGCACATACTGGGTTTCTGGCAGGCTTTTGCCCATCCCCATCTGCTAGCCTGGCACTGTGCCAATTCAGAAGGTGTGATGCCAGTTTCAATAGGGCATAGGTGCCAATCAAAGATGGGTTTGGAGGGGCGGCATGCAGAACGCAGCAAAAGTCAGCTCTTCTGCCAGAAGATCCTCCTGTTATCATACAATGCCAATGGAGGGCCACATGCTTCATTGCTTGGGTTCACATTGCATCTGTAGATGTTTCTGGCCTTCGATGGATGTCTTTCTACGGCATCTTTTTCCTCAAGCGATTGGAGATGTTAGAAAAGAAAAGTCTATCTGACTAATAATGGAAGGCCATCCTTTAAAAACAATGGAAAACTTCAACAATTGTCTTGGAATAACTGCTGGAGTTGTCTGTCTTTTCTCCTAAAATACCCTAATACTTAGACTTCTGTAAAGTGTACTCAGTTCATGGAATGGAGTGATAAGGGGAAGCATTCTGAAGAAGCATGATTACAAAACCACGCACGTACGCAGTATAAAACCCATGAAAACCTATGTGTCATTGTTAAGTGTGAATGGTGGACAAACTGTCATCATCCAAATAGCTCATTTCTATGAGTTCTCCCACTTAGAGCTTTCAAATTGCACTTTTCATTTATTTTATAATCACAGACACGCCTATGTCTTAAAAGAATGACCATACCTCCTACAATTTCTTCTTCTTCTATATCTAAAGAGAAGACCCTAAAAAACACTTCAGAAGCAAAAGTCTATCCATATTCATAAGAAAGCCAGACTCTCTCAAAAGCTGAGAAGTCTTTTGCTCTATGGCAAGAGAGGTGAGCTCATTTCATGAAGACCTGTCCCTACAGCAATAGGTTTCACATGTTAAAACCTCAACCATTGTAAATGGTTACAAATTAGTAACAGGTGCAGTGGAAGAGACATTATATGTAAATCACTGAAGAACAAAAGAGCTTGTAAATCTTTCCCAAAGCAAGAGTTTAACAGCAAAAAATGTTGAAGATGAAAACCATAATATAAATATGTTAAAAAGGCTGGACACTTCAAAAAATAAAAAAGACAAGCAAAGGCTAAGCCTTAGAAGAACTCTCGCTTTTTTTATACAAAGCCAACCTTTTGTAAATACTTAGATTTCTTAACTGATAGGTAGATAGACAGAGCTCTCTCTTTAAAAATTCCAATTTAATAGCCTGTGATAGCACATACAAAATTAAAATACAACTGCTAGGGCCTCTTATGTACAGGCCCAACCAATATATCAAATTCACGAGGTCCAAGTGATCCCTTCCTCTTTTGAATGTATATCACCTTTTCTCTCTCTACACCTTCATCTGTGAACTAATTTATCTCATATAATTTATAGTACAAGTTATCCTTATTTCCTATTTATTTCCTTCTCTTTTCCACCCCCCCCCCCCCCCGAGTCAGTATCATTTGCAAAATGTCCTAGTAACAGTTGTGGTGGCATCAAAATGGTGCACTGTGTCAAATAAAGCTGCATATCTCAAAGCCTTCTCTGTGAAACACTGCCAGAATAGCATTTAATACAGCAGTGTGCAATGAAGCAATATGTGTTCCAATGGCTGCATTTTGGTGATAAACTCTTCTGAACATTATTCTGCATACCTTAAAAATCAACCCATTACAGCTGACTGAAAAGTAAAATAAGTAAAAGTCATACTGGTATAAATAACCTTTTCTATTTCTTTATAAGTAGAAGTATGTTTCCTTAACAATCAAATAAGTGAGTTAAATTCTGATAATTTCTAAAAATCCTATTATCCCTACCAACTCCCCTGCCTCTGTGTTTCTGAAGATCAACAATTAGCGAACTAGAGAGCATGGCCAAAAAAGTGTAATGATGGTCACTGAGATGAAGTCTAAACATTTATCCATGCGTAAAGGACTCAGTCGTAAGGCTGCACCAGAGTTCATTTTAGTTCTGGTAATGTATTCTTCTTCATGAAAGGTGCTATTGATTCACTATCAATAAAGCATACATAGATTATTTTAGGTGACATCCTGCTATTTAACCTGTCCCAGCCTTTCGTGTGGCTCTAAGATTACAGGCTGGAATTAAGGGTGACATCTATGATTATGGAAGAGAATAAAGCAAACTGGCTTGTATGGGTTAAATACCCTGATCTCCATCTCATCTCTCAGGCAAGGAGCTCTTGAACATCCTCTACTCTGTACTTGATATTCTAAAGCTGCTCAAGAGTCACCTCTATGCCCGACTTCAAAAACGAAAACTTCCACAGATAAATCATTTCCATTTTTCCTCATACAAGTCTTCAAAGGAACTTAGCTGAAGCTTATTACCTATGAGTCTGTGTTTCTGGATTTTTGACTAACTTCTGAAACCCATTATCTTTCACATCTGGAGCAAACAAGACAGCTGAAAGGAGAACTTTCCACTATGTCATGGTGGCTACTACTATAAACGTTAAGGGGAAAAATAGTTAACGGTTGGTAAGTAAAATGCCGTAGTCTTCCACTGACATTCCCTATGTTCTTAGTTATACCACATTAGTAGCTAAATCTATCACAATCCGTGGCAGGGTAAATGGAAAATCCCTCCAACAGATGTCTTTGTCACCATCCTAACCCCCTGTGGCACCAGACACTAAACCTAGAGTTAGTTCAATTATCATTGAGGATGGGAAATTCTAATTCAATGAACACATTCAATGTAAGTGCTTACCAAGTTCTAAATCGTTTAAAAATGTTATTTCAATCCTCACAATTAATATTATCCCAATTACACAAAATAGGAAGACAGACTCGTTACTAGGAAAAAGTCACACCATTTTAGGTGGCTTAGTAAGGTCAGAATTCAACCCAGATTTGCCAAACATCAAAACCCATGCTCTTATTTGTGCAATTCTCTGAGAGCAGAATTCATACTCAGTTCTCTCTCCTTCCCTGGAGTCTTAGAAACATTTCCACTTATTTTATACTACACGACAGCATTTTTTCCCATCCTTTAATCCAGTCTCCTTTCTTCCTTTTTCCTCTCTTTACATAAACTAAAAAGAACCTTGACTTTGTTCTTGTATTCAATTTTTTCCCTCTTGTGTTACTATTAATGCTACAGTCACATCATTTCTTCAAGTCAAGAGTAAACAGCAAACTTCTCTGCCCTTTGCTGATCACCGAAAGGTCTTAGCTATTGATCTCAAAACTAGAGAACAGCTGTATATGTACAATGAGTTAGACATAAAAGCTAGTTTTTCCTCAGCCTTAAGTAACAAATGCGGATCAAGTGTCTGCTAAAACAGTCTATCTGAAATTACCAGCTTCTTCACTTTTACACAAGAAGTGATGAGAACCACGGTAAAATGCAAAAACATAATTTTCAATGGATTTGCTTAAGTAGCTTTGCAAATAATCACTACAAACTAGTTTAATGAAGTTACTGCTGATGGCATCTCACTAAAGAGCTGATTCTATGAGTCATGGGTGCCACTTTTGATGGAACAATGATAACGTTTGAGACACAGTTTTATTTTAGCTTCTTTGTAGATCCTTTTTTTCAAACAGCTAAACCTTGTTTAATGGCCTTTCCTCAATGGTGTTCACTTGCTAATATTTTCAGGATCCAGGTTCTACTAGTAAAATTTAGATAGTAGGAGGTATTGCAAACATATAGAACCTTGAAAATGTTATACAACAAATACTGTTTGGCAATGAGAAAGAATAAGCAAAAAATATTTGGCATGTACTTAGACTGAAAGAAGCAAAGATTTTTCTGTATTTGAAAAGAGACAAATCACATGCCTGAGCAAATAAATTCCTTTTCACCACACAAGTAGTATGTGCACATATATATGTGTATCTGTACACACTGTCATATCCTCCATCTATTTTTCTAAGGGCCCATTCATGTCATCCCTTGTGTTCCCCTATTAAGATCCTATATAATAAAAGGCTAATATGCAATTCGACTGAACAGCAGAACCGGTTGCTATGACACACACTGAACACCAGGGGGCAGATGCTCAATGCAGGAGCTGCCCCCTGGTGGTCAGTGTGCTTCCACAGGGGGAGCACCACTCAGCCAGAAGCTGGGCTCATGACTGGCAAGTGCAGTGACAGTGGCGGGAGCCTCTCCCACCTCCGTGGCAGCGCTAAGGACCTCTCGGGGGATGTCCGACTGACTGCCAGCTTAGGCCTGCTCCCCGCAGTCAGACATCCCCCAGGGAGTCCCAGACTGCGAGAGGGCACAGACCGGGCTAGGGACCCACCCCCAGTGCACTAATGTCGTGCACCAGGCCTTTTTGGGATGTTCCCTTTTTTCCCCTATAATACCCCTATGTGCATAACATTAAAAATGAGTAAATTTGTACAC
Organism: Myotis nattereri; assembly: GCF_964212035.1. NCBI lineage: Eukaryota > Metazoa > Chordata > Mammalia > Chiroptera > Vespertilionidae > Myotis > Myotis nattereri. The sequence goes on from NC_138085.1 coordinate 51,661,213, forward strand.
TTGTTTCCTGTTAATCTACCTGTTGTCAATTCATTTCATAAACCCAGCTATCGAACCTAGGAGGGTAGAGGAATAGTCCTTTCCTCCCCAGCAGTTGGAAATGTTTAATGAGGAACCCAAGATTCCTGCAATGGGGTCTTTTACCACTTCTTAAACTCCTGTAGAAACAGATGTAATGAGTCAATGCATTTAGGAAAACTTATCCTTGAAGGTAATTTTTTTATATCACTAATATTTACCTTATTTTATTCATTAAATCCACTCTTGTTATAGATATCCTCTAATCATTAAACTACAGGTTTAAGGTAGCCCTGAATGAGCCTTTTAAAATTCAGTGTAATGTAAACATTTTTAAATATAGTGCACAAGTATACTCAGCTAAGGCTCCATGCACCAAAGAACTCAGAAAATAATATCGAGCGTCTATTTTCTCAATTATCCCAAAGACAGCACATAACCAGTAGACTCTAGATCAGTGGTTCTCAACCTTCCTCATGCTGTGGTGACCCCCAACCATAAAATTATTTTCGTTGCTACTTCATAACTGTAATTTTGCTACTGTTATGAATCGTAATGTAAATATCTGATATGCAGGATGTATTTTCATTGTTACAAATTGAACATAATTAAAGCATAGTGATTAATCACAAAAACAATATGTAATTATATATGTGTTTTCCGATGGTCTTAGGCGACCCCTGTGAAAGGGTTGTTCGACCCCCAAAGGGGTCGTGACCCACAAGTTGAGAACCGCTGCTCTAGATGCACAGGAGAGAAAATTCATTCCACGCAGTAGATGCTTTGAGATAGTAAAGGACAATTCTCTAGTGGAGCCTAATTAAGAAATGACCAGATCTTATATTACTTAAATATTAATCAGATTCACAAATGCAAAGTGTTTATGTAGTTGTGGTTTCCCAGCTGTAAAAAAGCAATGTTTCCAGGAAAACACATTCTCAAAAAAGAACATTAACATTGTGTCTGGCAGCCTGTGTAATTAGGCTCTGAAAAGACTTCTAAGGGTCCTTTAGGAAAAAGAAAAAAAGAAAAATGAACAACAAGAACTGAGACCAGTCATGTTTTGAAACTGGAAATTCTACTACATATCGACTATCTTCATATTACTAAAGCCCATTTATTCTATTTCATTTCAAAGTTTCAATGTCAAAACATTACAGTCACATAGGTAAGAACATGTGGTAATAGACAGTTATACTTTACCTAAATATATCAATCCAAACCCTCCAGCACCAATCATCTTGCCCAGCACCCATTGCTTTCCTTCCGTATCATCCAGAACCTTGCCTTCTGGAAGTGGGACAGGAAGTTTGTATTTCTCATTTCTTCTTGGTGGCATCACTTGTGCTGGAGGAAGAGGAGAGAGGTCAGTGATTAAAAAATAAAAACAGCGGCAACAAAATATTCCGGTCAATACACATTTCTCAAAAATGTCTTCTAGGGAACACTTTCCCCGGTTCCTAGAAATTAGGATTCCGGCCACTTGGGTTTGTTCAAACGGGAGCTTCACATATATTACAATGTTGAAATCTACGAGGTACTGATGGTAAAAAACAAACAAACAAACAAACAAAAAAACATGACACAAAATGCAAGCCTGTTTAACTTAACACAACACTTACAAAATTCATTTGGGGGTCCATGATACTATTAACAGCTTAAGAGCCGAGTTCACAATTTCTGATGAAAAAGAGAGAATAAATTTTACACGTTCCTTTCACTGACATGAGGTCTTGGGTCAGGAGGAAATACAACTATGGATTGGGAAAATGGCAATGTACACCATTGCCAAACCCAGCATATGACACAGAGTATTTGTTAAAGAAGCTGGGGGTTTTTCATGGATTTATGATTTATAAAAGGATTTATAATTTAGCAGAAGTCTAGGCCACTGGGCAGTTTCAGGCCTGCACACTCCTCTTTCAGCTCCTTTCGGTTTTCCTGTGCCCTGTCTGTTCCCCACCTTCACCAAAGTGAAAACTGCCCTGCCCGAGAGATTAAGGTGGTATTGGCAACAACAGAAGCACAGACTCCACAGAACAGTCACACAACTTGAATCGATTCATTAGACTTGAACACAGGTTAGTGAATTTCACAATGAGAGCTTTTGCACTGGGAGAGAACATTTCTTAGGGGGTGGAGGGGACAGCATATATGCCTGAAACCCATTTAAACGTGAAGGTAACTGCAATCCTGTATTTCCAAATCATGTTTTTAAAGTGTTGAGCGCTTCTGAATAAAAGTTAATGTAAAGTTCCGTTGTATCATCTTCCCAGCTTCGGAATGAGAACGTTTCTGTGCCTTTTAATAGGCTTTCTGTCCTTCACTTACTTTCCAATCCGATGCCCTGCCATCTTTTACAGCAAGGTCTCAGGTCGCGCAAAGAAACGCAGCTGAAACCTCTAAGGATATTCACCTGCCCTCCTGCTAACAGGAGCCCAGGGAAGCCGGGAAGTTAGATGGTGAACGAAGCCTAAAGTAGGAAAAAGTTTTGTGGGGCTTCCCCCCGAACCAGTACTTGGTATTCACTAGTGTCCAATCCATATTCGCTGGTTTAAAGCCTAAAAGTCTCCAAAGAACAACTTTCTGCTGGGCAACAACTCTAAATAAGTCTAAAGTGGATAAAGGCAGCTAGCACGCGAACTGGAGACCTGAAATGAAACTGACTCTGAAAGGCACCTCCCAGGCGCGGATCCCGAGCTCCCGTTCCCCGCAGCCTCCCTCCAGGCCAGTGGCCGGTGTCCCGCATCTGGACTCCTTCCCGGGGCTGTGAAAAAGGCTCCACGCAAGCTTCCGGGGGGCAAACCGGCACCAGAACCAGAACGCGAGCCAGGACCGGGCGTGGGGCGCGCGGCCGGGGCAGGGGCGGGAGCGCGCGCCCAGCCCCCGGTCCGCGGGGAGGGCCGGCCCGACCCAGCGCGCAGCCCGCCGGCGCCTGGAGGCTCCCTTCCCGCCTCTCGCTCTCCCCGGACCGAAGGGAGGGAACCCTCACCCTCCCCCCGGCGCTCCGGGCAAACGCGAGCGAAAGGGGGCGCCGGGTTCTCACTCGACTTAGGAAAAAGTCAGGGACCAACCGCGGCAGCAGGGACCCTCCGGGCCGGCGTCTCCCTCCGAAGGCGGCTCCTCCGGGGCCTGGGGCGCGGCGCGCCTGGACCCGCAGCGGAGGAGGAACACGGGCCCTGGGCGTCCACGCCGCGCGCTCGCTCCCCGCTGCCCTCGCGGGCCGGGCGGGGCCGCGGGCCTCCAATCCCGCGGGGAGGCGGGTCCCGCGCCGGGGCCGCCACGGGAAGGGGCCGAACGGACTGGCCGGCACCTGGTTCCGCTGCGCCCGGCACCGCCTCGCTCGGGGCGGAGACGCCGGGCCGGGCCCGCGGAGTGGCGGGCAGGCCGCGGCCGGTGCTTTCCCTGGGCCTGTCCGCGTCGCCGGGCGCCCGGGGGAGGAGGAAGCGGCGGGTCCCAAAAGCGAACGGGAGCTGGGCTGACACCATGCACCTCGCCCGCCAGCCTGGAAGATCAGCCGTCATTTCCGTGTGAACATCCAGGACGCACATTTGTGTAGGTGGGATCTGAGGTCTCTTGTTCCATGATCTAAGCAACTAGAACTTCCAACTCAGTCACCAAGTCTGAGCAAGCACTTCCCAGAAAACTAACAGAGTAGCCCTGGGGCGAGAAGGAGGGCCTGGAACACAGCGTTTAGGCTGTAAGTCTAAGAGGTACATAGGCTCAAGACCGAGTTACAAATTGGATAATCTTGGTTTTACTTTTGTTTTTCAATTACAGTTTATTTTTAATATTAGTTTGTATTAGGTTCAGGTGTGCAGTGTAGTGGTTTGACAGTCACATACTTTACAAAGTATTCCCCCAGATGTTTCCAGTACCCATCCGGCAATATAGTTATTACAGTATTTGTGACTGTATTCCCTGTGCTGTGCTTTACACCCCTGTGACTGTTCTGTAACTACCAATTTGTATGTCTTAATCCCCATCACCTATTTTTCACCCATCCCCTTACCCCCCCACCCTCTGGCAACTGTCTGTTCTCTATGAGCCTGTTTCTAATTTTGTTCGTTTATTTTGTTCTTTAGATTCCACATATAAATGAAATCATGTGGTATTTGTCTTTCTCTGTCTGACTTATTTCACTTAGCATAATACCCTCTAGGTCCATCCATGCTATCACAAATGGTTAACAGTTTTTCTTGTAATGGTGGAATAATACTCCCGTGTGTATATGTACCACCACTTTTTATCCTGTTGTCTACTGATGGGCAATTGGGTTGCTTCCATATCTTGATTATTATAAATAACGCCCCATTTACAAATTGGATAATTTTGATTAAATGTAATTACTTTACAAACTGCAATTTTGTTGTGTGCGAAATGGAAATAACCCTATTATTTGGATTATAAGGTTTGTTAAAGAAAAATTGTCTGACGTTAAATTGTAAGGAAGGTTTTATTCAAACAGTTGCAATAGGAGAAAGAACTACGCTCAATTCCAAATAGAACCCAAAGTGGGAATTTACATCCAGGAAGCAGTGGATAGGATATTACTGAGAGGGAACAGCAGGAGTAAGGGGAGAATTCTGGCTGAACTGAGCTAACAGGATTCTGTGGGGGATGAGGAACTCCATTAGATTTGGGTCTGATCAGTTATGGAGGATGGGGGATTCTGGCTAAACTGACTTAACTGGATGCGTGCTAAAATTGGACAATTGTAGAGAGAACATGGGAGTCCAAAAAGAGTTCAGGGAAGCCTGATCAGAGTTTGGTCAAGGAGAAGGTCTTCGTCAGGTTACAGTTATAAGACTATTACCGTAATTGAGACAATTATGTTAAGTAGTTTCTAACACATTCATAGTAAGCTTATAATATTTCAGGGAAGACAAAGCACATGCTCAGAAAACAATTATTAAGCAATACACCAACTTCCTCTGTAGGAATCAGTAAGTGCTTGGGATGCAAATACTGAAAGGAAAAATCAAAGTCCTTTAATGAGTTTGATGGAATGGGTTTTAGGACTACCTACATCTCTCAGACTGTCACCAAACGAAAGATTGCATAAAGAGACGTTTCTTAAAAGGCACCTGGTGCTGTAGCTATGAAAACATCTCTAAAGAAACTCCATCGTCTTTATGTAGTAGTCATTCACAAATCCAACAATGCCCATTCTTATTTGGACATCTGGAATAGGTACTATTGGTTGCCTACCCAAAGGTTCATATGGGCATTCTTTCTCCCATTATTTGTGTGGGCTTCTGTCCCTTTCTCCAGGTTACATTCTTAGGGAAGAGGCAGCTCCAGAATCAGTCCTAACAGATTAGGTTTTGAGGGGAGGGACCTACATGGCTCCTCTCTCACACCTGCATATCCAGTCTTTTAGTGTCACAGTCCTTTCAGGTTGCCATAACAGAATACCAGAGGCTACGTGTTTGTTTATAAACAACAAACGTTTATGTCTCATATTTCTGACGGCTGGGAGTTTATGACTGAATCCCCTCCCAAAGGTCCCATCTCCAAAGAACATCACACTGCGGATGAGGTTTCAACATAGGAATTTTAGGAGGACACAGACATTCAGTAAGTCCTGTTAGCTCAACCTTCAAAATAGATCTAGAATCCATCACTTCTCACCACCTCTACTACTATCATCCTGGTCCAAACCATCGTTTCTTTCCTGGATAATTGTAGTATCTCCGTAAACCCTATCCTAGTTCCTACCCGTCAACCCTTTTAGTCTGTTCACAACAAACAGCCACATGATCTTTTTGAAAGCGTAACTTAGATCATTTCTCTGCTCAAAACATTTCAGTGTCAATCTAGTTCACTCTCTATAAGCCAGTCCTTACTATGACCTCAAACAGCGTTTGCAACCTTGGCACAATTGACATTTGAGCCAGATAATTCTTTGTTGAGAAAGGGAAGATGGTCAAAAGGAGAACTCTCCTGTGCGTTGTAGGTTAGTTAGCAGCAACCCGGGACTCCGCACCACTCCTTCCTCTGTAAGTTATGATAACCAAAAACGTCCACGGACATCACCAAAATGTGTACCCTCAGCCCTTAACTCATACCCCGCATAAAAATGTTCTTGAAGTTGATATAGACGTAAATCTAAATATAACAGCTAATTTTTTTTTTAACTTTGGAAGAAAACCTAGAAGAAAGTCTTTATGATTATGGACTTGGTAAATCTTTGTGATCTTTGCGTTTGTGTAATTAGAATGTACCACCACCTAAAAAATAACTGAAAGTCTAAAAGAAGAAATTGATAAATTAAATTCATTAAAATTAAAAATGTATTGCTCTTCAAAAAACACTTTTAAGATACCAAGTTTTGGTAATTGTGTGGAGTAACTGGAACTCTCTTCCATTGCTGGTGGAGATCCAAAATGGTACAACCACTTTGTTTTGTATGATATTAATCATATAAATAACATATGACCCAGGAATCATGTTCCTAAGTATTTACCCAAGAGAAATGCAAAACTACATGTACACAAAGATTTGTTATGTGAATGTTTATAGCAGCTTCTTATGTAATAGCCAAAAAATGGAAACAACTCGAGTTCTCATCAACTAGTGAATAGATACAAAAATTGTGGTATACAACATACCTCTATACAACGGAATATCACTCAGTAATAAAAAGAAACAAACTACTGATACAAGCAGAAACCTGGATGGCTATCAAAAGCATGATGCTGCGTGAAGGAAAAAAGACACAAGAGTACATACTGTAAAATTCCATTGAAATTGCCAGGGACTAGGTTGGTGTATGGGATTTACTGCAAAGGGGCTAATGCAACTTTTTGGAGTGATAGAAATGTTTAATTTCTTGATTGTGGTAGTGATTACATGATTATACATCTGTCAAGACTCATTTAATTTTGCACTTAAAATTTATGAATTGTAACAGATGTAAATAAAATTAGATGTAATACCTCAATAAAACTGACTTAAAAGAATGGCCAAAGAGAATGATGGGAAGAACCTGAGTCCTTGAGACCATTACTGAACTATTCATTTAATTAACACTGAAGCCAGGGTACTTTTCATATTCAGTCATGACTATGATGTACTAACTGTCCTACTGTTTAAGCCACTCACATTGATTTTTAAGTTTCTTGCATCCAAAATCTTCTAACAGATGAAATAATAAAGGTTCATGTGCCAGTGAATATAAAATGTTAACAAATTTTTACTGAATGAAAATGGGAACAGAATTGCAGGTAAAGCTGTACTGAGAATATGTGGGTTTTTTAAGTGTTGGGATTTAATGCAGAATTTTATGATTCAGAGCATATTGCTGTGTGTATGTTTCAAGATGAAAACTGACAGAATATAGAAATACAAATTTTGGAACTAGTGAAAGAACATCTTCTGAATGAACATGATGAGAAACAAGAAAGAAAAGATAATCTAGACATAAAAGTACTAAAGTATGAATCATCAGAGACAAAAAATAGGGAAAACAAGGTTTTCAAACAGTGCAATTTTGATCAGTCTTACAGACTCTGAATGATTCACCACAAACACAAAAGGACTTTCTTGGCAGTATGCCATCTTGTAGGTATGGCATGGATTCTGCTTTTCAAAGAACCAGGTGCTGTAAAATGCTTACACTGGTTCAAAGAAAAAAGAAAAACCTAAGCATTTAGTGAGCATACTTTACAAGGCCAAGATCATTTCAAATCAATTAAAGTGTTAAAGATGTTGCATAGACAAAACATTTAAAAAAATCCAATCTTTGTTATTTAATGTAAGAAAGGAGATCACTTCACTGGAAACGTTTTGCCTGCCAAAGAAGAGCTAGTTTTTATTTTATAAAAATCAGGTCATTTGCACTCATAAATGCACAATCCCTGGAGAGCAGTTATGGACACAGAAATTTTGAAAAGAGTAGTATTCAGATAAATAGAATCGCAAACCTATCATATATTACAACCAGACCAAATATCTATGTCTTTTGCATTCTTTACATATAAGACTATTACAAAGTATGAACTTAAAAGATATAATTCTTGATTGTCCATATAAATGAAAGACAAGGATACAAAAAAACTCATTTAAAATGTCATCTCTGAGTATATCAACAGGCTCCATAAACTAAATGTGGTATAATGTAATGTTGGCTAGCCAAAAGTGTTAGTCCCACCCTGTCCATTCCCCTGATAAAAGGTTAGTTAATCAAAGATTGGGTTGGCATTCTATATTCACACATGTATCTTCTTTTCCCCCAACTAACATGCCTGCAATAATCAAAAGCACAAGAAAAGGCGGAAGAATGAAGACTTGTTAGGAGGCAGGAGTAGGTAAGGAAGAACATTTCATGAAGAAAAGGATTTATGTAAAGTCCTGAATAGGAAGAACCTTAATTTGTTTAAGACCCCAGAAAGACAATGGCAAGAGATGATGATAGCAGCAGGTAATCCTGGAGAGGTGTGCAAAAGACAGATAATGCTGACGTTTGTGAGTTTAAAGATTTTTGTCTGTTTTCTAAGTAAAATGTGTCTGAAGAATTTAAACAAGGAAATAACATGATACTATCTACATTTCAAGAACACTATAGCTACCGAGTAATTATTCTCTAAATGATTCATAGTGAGAGATGGCAAACATTTGTAAGCACTTACCTAGACTTCAGAAATTATTTAAAAAGCAGCTACATTATCTGCACTCACATAGGATGAGAGCTTGAGTTACTTTATTTCTATGACAGAGGAAAGAATTATTCCAGAAACCTTGAGATTAGGGGTGATATCAAAGTTACACTATTATTTTGTAACTTTTCCCATTTATCACTTGATCCAGACAGGGGAGATACTAGTAGGAATCAAATCAGGTTAACAGAAACCATATCCATTTCTATTTGGCCATAAAACAAGACTGGGGAAGCACAGATAGTTAGTTCTCTATGGATTACCAAACTGAGAAAAAATACCATACTTAAGGAAAGTTCCTATAATCTAGACTACATTCCTTCTTTAAAAAAACAAAACTACCTTCTTTTAAAAATAAATTTACTACAATAAACAGAAAACCATTCTAAAAATTCTTTGATTCATATGTGCAACAAAATTAAAGACATTTGTACCTATGAAACTAAAAATAGTATGTATTAATTTCCTATTACTGTTTAATAAATTACCACAAAATTATTACTTAAACAATGCAAATGTATTCTCTTATAGGACTGGAGGTTAGAAATCTTAAAATGTCAGTAGGGCTGTGTTCTTCCTGGAAGCTGTATGGGAGAATCCACTTCTTGGAATTTTCTAGCTTCTGCAGGCTACCTGCATTGTTTGGCTTATGGCCCCATCTCCATCTTCAAAGCAAGCAGTATAGCATCTTTCATTATTCTCCTACTCTGACCCTCCTGATTCCTCTGATAAGAGCCCCAGTACACGGATTTGTGCACATTGAAAAAAGAAATTAATTAGAAGGTGGCCAGCTGAGCAGGACTGCGCGAGACGGGGCGGAAACTCCATGGAGCCAACCTCCTGCAGTCCCTCCCCAGCCAGCTGCACCTGGCGCAGCACAGAGGCTCAAAGGGCATCTGCAGAGTGAAAGGAGTCCCTCTGGCAGGTAGGGTCCCTCAGCCTGGCCTGCGGGGATTGGGCCAAAACAGGTTCTCCTACATCCCCCAAGGGGCCCCAGATTGTAAGAGGGTGGTTCTCAGGTGACACACCCTGGAATCAGGCTCCCTCCTCTCTGGTTCTGGGTCTGCCCCCTAGTGGTCAGTGCACATCATAGCTACTGGTCGGGCGGTTGAACAGTTGGTTGGTCAGATGGTCGCTCAGACTTTTATATATACATAAATTACGCTCACCCAGATAATCTAGAATGATCTTCCCATCTCAAGATCCTTAAAGTAATTGCATCTGCAAGTACTATTTGCTATGCAAAATAACATATTCCATTTCCAGGGATTAGAACCTGGACATCTTGTGGGGCGTGGAGGGTATTATTATTTTGACTACCACAAAGCATTCTAGAAAAAATCATTCTCTTGGACCAAAAAGAAAGAGGTAAATAATATAATTTAAATTATAAACCAAGAAAAAAGTACTCAATTTGTTACATCTAAAATAGAAAATTTTGTTATATAGAAAAACTTACAAAATTCTTTTAGAATTCAAGGGAAAGGACAGATAATAAACTTCAAAGATAAGAGAACACATCCATAAGCTATCAGTGCAAAAATCTACTACCTGCAAAATTAGATGGTGCTCAAAGATTCTATTCTATGACACTAAATTTTAAAAAAAGGAGTGTCAATCATAAAGTTGTAAATAAAACGACTGTGACTTAAGAATGCTAAATACAATCGTTTCCTTATGCATGTGGGCAAAAAATAGATTATGTTAAAGTTAGAAGATATGCTAAGAAACCTTCCTGAGTAAAGTAACTAAAAACCTGAAGAAAAACTTTAAAAATGAGTCAAAATAAGAGCAAAGTTTCTTCTGTATCTATTCATAACCACACTGCATTCTATGAAAGGGAATTTTATTTGCCAACACTTTGAAGGGAAAATTGTTCTGCAAAATTGAGAGAAAGTGTGGAGTTTTTGGAGGTTCCCAAGAGCAAGAGTGGGGGAAGCAAAGCAGAAAGGGGAAAGAAGGTCAGTCTGCAAGTTGGTTTGAGGCTGGTTGTTGGAACAGGTAAGAGGTCACTATGGCGACACTGGTTGTAGGGTGGACAAAGGACTTCAGGAATCATTTTGTCTACTGGTTCACTCAAAGTTGTTTGGATTTCTAGAATTTCAACTCCTCTCTTATCTCTCTTGTATTCTCTTTAGTTTGTATGACTGTATAAATGGAAGAGTCCATGTTCTGTAACTGAACAGAGATAGTAACCATGAGAACATAATTGCCTGAAAATCCACATAAATTTTAGGGAGGGGTATTAAGTTCATTTTACCTAGATCTTTTTTTTAAAAAAATATATTTTATTGATTTTTCACAGAGAGGAAGGGAGAGAGATAGAAAGTTAGAAACATCGATGAGAGAGAAACATCAATCAGCTGCCTCCTGCACATCTCCCACTGGGGATGTGCCCGCAACCCAGGTACATGCCCCTGACCTGAATCGAACCTGGGACCTTTCAGTCCGCAGGCCGACGCTCTATCCACTGAGCCAAACCGGTTTCGGCACATTTTACCTAGATCTTGAAAGGATCTGGGGAAGGATCTGGGGAAGCACTAGCTATCATTTGGATTGCACATGAATAATGAAAATTACAGCTGGAAGATACTGGTGCTAAGAACATTAATGATCTGAAATCTAATTAATTATTTTAAGTATCATTTCAAAATGTATTTGAATGCTTTATTTGACCTCTCAACTTCAATGATTTTATTCTTCACCCTTATTGAAGTCAGTCACTCTGAGGGAAAGGAGGAAATGGCGTTCATACTCTTGCTCTCAACAACTTAAAAAAATGCATCACTCCCCATCTCAGTCCTCTTCTTTGGACTTCCATGCCACCACCCTCTCTCTATGCTCCTTCTAGACCAGTGGCTTTTCCTTCTAAATCTATGTCACTTAATCTGCCTCTGCTGACACTGAGCATCTTTCATTCCATCTAGTCCCAGGACTAGAAAGTTTATACTTGCAGTTGTTTCAGTTACCACTAGGAGTGGTAAGCAATCCAAATTTAGTGGCGGAAAACAACAGCTATGCTATTATGCTCACATATTCTATGCGTTGGGCTCTTGGGGAGGGCACAGAGAGGAAGGCTTACCTCCTGTGGGGATGATTTGCAGGCTGGGCACCACTTGCAGCCTGAGGGCTAGAATGAGCTGACAGTTTGATCACTCACATGTTTGGACTAGAAGACCAAGACCAGTGACTGTGTCTTGACTTCCTCAGGGCATGTCAGCCTCAGGGTATTGGTACTTTTTACTTGGTGGCTCAGAGCATTAAGCGTGAAGAGACAGAATTGCATTGCCTTTTCTTATCCAGCCTCAGAAGTCACATGCATAACTTACATCCCATGCTATTGATTACAAGCAAGTCACAAGCCTGCCAATATTTCAGAAGGGACATAGCTCCACTTCTAGATGGGTGTACTGTCAAGATCAAAACAGAGAAGAGCTTGTGAGGTTGTTGCTGCCATCTTTGAAAAGTGAAATCTGACACATTTTGATCAATGTAGTGAATCCCAAGCTTATGTATTTACTTTCCTACTTAATATTTCTACAGGAATCTAATAGGTATTTCAATTATCACCTGAACAAAGAAAAAATATGATTTTTTTTTGTCCATGCCAGATTTGGGGATTATGGCACAACTCTAAAAGGGTAATTAGCTTAAGGTTATTAGATCTGGGGAAATACCTACATGCAAAATCTCTGTGCATATTCACTGAGCAAAACCTTGCTATCAGTATCTAACTGATAACAGCTTAAGAAGTCCTCAGGCAACTTAAATGCAGCAATAGCTTTATAATAGGTAGAGGTCTTTTAACCATTGCAGAGGGAAAAATAATCACAGGCATCATTCCTGAGGCCACCTACTAAAAGAGCCGACTCTGGGCTGACCTAGGTTGCTAACTTTGATGAGAAACAAAGTGTTAGAAATAATCTTAACAACTGGCCTCTGAAGATTCTTCCCGTAGACTGGACAGGACAAAATTCAGAATGCAAGAAAATATGAGACTTTAATGGCTCTAGAGTTCAAATAATATTCAGAAAGGGCAAACAATAATGATAAATGGTGTGTGGGATGTTTCAGAATCTCAGAAAGCATTATTAAGGGCCCGGTATGTGCCTTTTTCATCCAGATACCCAAGGAAAAGTTAGATAACTAAAAGATAACAGTCAACAATCAAAGACAATGTATACCAGGAGTTCAACAGAGCCCAGAACCAAAGTGGCCATTCTGTTACAAACAAAAAAACCCCACCACCAACAAAAAAAAACCCAAACAGAAAATAATACCTCGGAACCTCAATATGACAAGGGAGTCAGTCTATGTCTGTCTGAGCATAATAATCTGAATAGTTTCATCTGGTCATTAAAAAATAATGTGACTAATCCCAGCCTGTGTGGCTCAGTGGTTGTATGTTGAACCAGGAGGTCATTGTTCAATTCTGATCCCTAGTAGGGGGCATGCAGGAGGCAGCCTATCAATGATTTTCTCTCATAATTGATGTTTCTATCTCTCTCCCTCTCTAAAATCAATAAAATCAATAAAAATATATTTGAAAAAAAATATTGTGGTTAAGACAAGAAAATAGGGCAATATCTTGCCAGCTCTTACTAGCTTTTGGTCAACTCTATATTTGGTTAATATAGAATCACTTAAATTTCCCCTCAGTTGTTAATAAAAATTCCTTTTGTAAAAGTCAAATCTTCTTCCTACTTGAATTTGTGAAAGCAATATGGTCCCATTTAAGCTAAGCCAGCCAGAGAGGAAAAACAGAGACTAGTGAGAGTTCAAATCCAATGGTGCCTAGGAGGAAACTGGTCTATAGAGAAGAAAGATGGAAGTGGGCCAGACAGGTAAAAGATATTGAAGGTGGAAAAAAAATTGAAGGTTCAAATTATGCTGATGATTTTATGCCTGAAAGTTTGCTTTTCTTCCCCCGCCCCCTATTTGGTTTGTAATAGAAACAGAAACTAGCTAATCTTTAGGCTTTTAAAGGACTTTATTGAATAGAATTCTCAGTTGGCTTTTTGGGAATTATTGGGTGACTAAACTGCAATTAGATTCCTCATCTTCCAGAAAGGCTATGGTATTTTTCAAGAGAAATCAAATTGCTAAGTGTTTTAATGTAACTGCTAGAGTTTCAAGAACCCAGAAACTATTCTATTGGATTATTCTTTGGAAGAAAAGGCTTCCTTCTTTATATTCTTACTAGTGGCCTGGTGCACGAATTTGTGCACATTGAAAGGAAATTAATTAGAAGATATATTTAAATATTGCTATTCACCCTTTCTCTATAATAGAAGTGTCAACCAAATTCACAATCGACAATGAGAAGTCGAAACACACGGGTGCGATTGGCGCCAGTGAGAGCTTTATATGTATCACATATGTGTGATCCAACTTAGCCTTTTATAGATATAGAATAAACTTGCTTAATTAGACCTGCTTTCTAATTTAGCTAAACTTTTTCCAGCCCCGTGAAGCACCCCAACTTCTCTTTCAGGTAATTGTCAGCAACACAGCAATAAATATCAACATGAAGCAGATTATTATTGTAGATCACTCAGGGAGAACAAAGGATAAAATATTTAACTGCAGCAGTGTTTGACTATATTCTGTGCAGTGAGAAAACCTAAAGTCATTTTCAAGGTCCACCATTTCTTATTTCTTTTCAGTTGGGTCAAGTTTCTAAACTTTCTAAATCTCCATTTTCCAGATAATGAAAATAAGATTCCACCGGGTCTTCTATCTACCTACTCCAGGATTTCTGTAAGGATCAAATGAGACGAGGCACAAAAAAATGCTTCACAGACATTTAAAGTGTAAAATGTTTGCACCTGGCTATAAAGCAAGTTGTGTTCCTAGGCTGAAGAGACTCCAAGGAGGCTAGTTGCTAGGGAGAGGAAGCCAGGCATTGCTACGTGACGTCATTACCCGGTGCCCACAGTGACTGTTTCTGGGCTGGGCTGGGCTGGGCTGTGGGTTGCATTCTACACCATGGAGTCTTGGCAGCATTGGCTGTGATTTGGTCGGGTGTTGCTCCAGGGTGGTGGCAGGGCCTGTGTCCCACTTGAGGGAAGCCGAGTGCTGGTTTGTCTGCACCAGGTCCGTGAAGCTGGCCAGTGCGTGTCATGGCATGGCAGCTCCTGTGTTGAGCATCTGCCTCCTGGTGGTCAGTGTGCATCATAGTGACCAGTTGGACGGTCAGAGAATTAGCATATTAGCCTTTTGTATATATAGATTCCTTGATGTAGAGCTATTGTAAAAGGAACGATGGACAAGACCAGAAAATGATGTTACTTCTTGTTGCTCTTAAGTGTTACCTCTTTCTGGGAATCCTGGAGTAAAAAGCCCTAAATCAGGAACAATATAAGTCCCAAGATAAAAACAATTTCCCCTGCTCTGAATCCTAAAAATAGCTGGTAAATCCAGTTGCAGTATTCAGACATTTTCCATCTAGATTTAAGACCTAGATTATGGGATTGTTTGAGCTCTATTTAATAACAGACAGTCACTGTCCTCCTTACTAGGCAGTTCCTCATGTGAAAACCTTGGCCCTGATGTTTCCCTCCTCACACCAGATAGATGGAGACTGCAGTGCTGGTCACATGTTACCAAGATTATGCCACTGAGTCACCCTCAATTCCTTTTCTTAAGACTTCCCTTATACCTGGTGATTACCAGAGGGAAGGGGTATTGGGGGAGGTAGAAGAGGATAAGGGGGAGAAGGATAAATGGTTATGAAAGGAGACTTGACTTGGGGTGGTAAATACACCATGCAATATACAGTTGATGCATTATAGAGTTGTACACCTGAAACCTATATAATTTTGTTAACCAATGTCACCCCAACAAATTCAATGTAAAAATAAGGAAAATAAAAGACTTCTGTTATAAAATACTGGTTATATTCATGAAAATACAAGCAATTTCTGTTCAGAGGATACTCCCTCCCCCCTTTATTAATGTAACTATTCCTATTATTCTCTTTTTGCTCAGTCTCCCATGTTGGAAACTTACACTCTTTCCTATGAATTTTGCAGAGGAAGCCAGTATTATTATTTTTATTGATATCAGAGAGGAAGGGAGAGGAAGAGATAAAAAAAAAAATCAACGATGAGAGAGAATCACTGATAGGCTGCCTCCTGCATGCCCCCCATTAGGGATCGAGCCCACAACCCGGGCGTGTACCCTTGACCGGAATTGAACCCGCGATCCTTCTGTCCACAGGCTGATGTTGACCCACTGAGCAAAGCCATCCAGG
This sequence comes from Myotis nattereri, assembly GCF_964212035.1. Lineage (NCBI taxonomy): Eukaryota > Metazoa > Chordata > Mammalia > Chiroptera > Vespertilionidae > Myotis > Myotis nattereri. The sequence continues at coordinate 51,677,146 of NC_138085.1, forward strand.
ACTGAAGCCAGTATTATTTTTCTAGTCCGAAACACCTATAAGAAAGTTCTGTCAATATTTCTATCTATACTAGGCTAACATTTATAAACATTGACTTATTTATTTATATAGTTGACTACAATTGGCTATTTTATTTAACTCTGCAGCACTGCATTTTCACAGATGTCTAACAAATCCATCCCCCTTTCCAACCCTCTACACGACTTTCCTGCATTACTACCACTAACATGTGACCTCTCAAAAAAAAGTTTGTTAATAGGAGAAATCTAGTCTCTTATTGTTTAAAAGACTGCTTTGGGTTTATAACCAGTTGTGTTAAAGGTTATATTATCAACCATAGCTGTTGTTCAAACTCTTTAGAGTTTCCTCACCATTACCCATTTCTGGTACCTTTCCCAGGATATAATTTGAATACTTGAGGGACCTTACTTATGTTCATGGGGTTGGATGGAGAGGCATTATGTCTTTCTACCATACCCTGGATTGTCACTGGCCTCCAGTTAAGTTTTTCTCCTTCTGCTGAGTCACTGGGCATCCTTGATTCATGCCCTTAAGTTTGGAAAGCATGGGATGGAGGTGCTAGACAATTTGTAAAAGAAAAGGATGAAAGGAAAGGGCATACGTGATTTGCACAAAATGGTATAATTATTTAACTTATTACCACTTTATTTAAATAGGATTTAAAACTATATAGCGCATAAGTTAGCTCAAGCGCACTAACATTTGTAGATTTTTATTCCTTCAGCAGTCAACAAAGAAAGATTTCCCTTTTTCCACCAGACTACATGAAAAATTACTAAATTGTCTTTTATTCCATTAAGGGCAATACATTCTAAAACTAAAACAGAGCCATACTAACCCTTTTAATATGCTGCATTTACCAATACTAACAAACTTCACCCATAAACTGTGAACTATTTTTGAATCTGCCTATCATTTATGGTTCCATATTCCTAGGAAGAGTATTGTGGATCTGTAGTCTTTAGAGGAGTCACATTAACTTCTGTTAGTGAAATATTTAGGTTGTTTTCATGTTATAAAAATTAATTACATAAATTAGAAACTAAACACTCCTCCCCCTTTCTCCTTACCTCCCTCCCTGTCTCTCACACCATTGGTCCCATTGGCAACACTGGTTCTTAGGTAATAGACATTCCAATAATCTCAGCAACTCAGAGATTTTCCCATTATTCTCTCAGAAGGGAAAATGTGCTAGGCAATTTTCACTTTGCACGTCTCCATGATGTAATGGAACCAGTGAGATAGAGTACATTGAAAGAGGAAAGACCAGCAATAGTTGAAGCATTAAAATCTCCCAGTAGAGTCACATTTTATTTCATTTACACAGTTTTAAAGAACAGTATTTAATGCATGAGAAGTAGTCACCTATACAGAAATCATAGGGACCATTAGAAACTTATGTACGCTTTGTACATCTTATAAATTAGACGAAAACGGACTGTGGGTATGGGAGCAAGAGTTAGATAAAGGAGACACTACTTGGAAAGGCTAATACAAGAACCAGTGATCTGCAAAGGTCAGGCAAAAGGTTTTTGAGTGTCTCTAGCAGAAGCTTACGTTTTCTATAAAAGCCACCCAACTGGCATTCTTTCTCTGGTAAACTGAAGTAACCGTGAACAACACCAGGATAAAGCGTGCCAACATAGAAGGGCATCTCTAATCCAGCTGGAAGATTCATTCTGTCCCTGGGAAAACAGTTCAAGCCACAGTTCTTGACTGTCCATCGATCTAAGTTAGACAAAAGTCATGACTTTTGCATAAGCAGAATTCACAGGATAATTCTCAGCAATGCACACAAAGGTAGATAAAATGTATTTAACCTAGAAATGGTTAAAATATAATAAATATTTCATTTTTTAAATAAATTTCCTATGATTGTCTTCCTGTGCCTGGTTCTTCAATTTGGGCTTTCTCTAAAATTGTTTTTCAAATTCTTGTTAAGAAGTCAAATGAAAGAAGGAAACCACAGTGATAGCAATGGTAATGGCTCACCACATATTGAGCTATTAATATGTCCCAAGCTCTGTTGTAATTGCTTTATACTTATGAATTCATTTATTAATGAAAAAAGAAAAAAAAGTGTATGTATATCATTGCCTCCCTCACCCCCCCCCCTTTGTTTTATCTTGGATTAACCTGAGACTCTGAACAGTTTAATTACCTGTCTAATGTCACACAGCTTGGAAGCAACAGAACTTGTGCTCTCAACCATTATACAGTGTAACATGGGGTGAAGACAAGGATGACTCAGTTAAAGAGCAACTAGAGGAGATGTCCTTTGCCCAGAAGAGAAGCCTTACATTCCAGTCTTTCTGACTCTACTCTATAAGCTAATGCCTAGACAAATAAAACAAGGTCCAAAATCTATATTTATATTTGGTTTCGAATAAAGGTTTTCCCCTCTATATTTAATCTCTTCAGATAATCTTTAACTCCCCAAATTTTGATTCTTTTTATTAAATTGCTGTCACATTAACCAACTAAATTCAGCACCCTCCACATGCATCATTACTCGAATCTCGGTGAGTCCAGCTGCTGTTTTCACCTTAAGAACTTAGAAGTTTAGGAGTTAGGTCTTCATGAGAGCATCACAAACTTGGAATAAAATGTCTGTAGGGTATTTGGTCCTTATACTGTTACAGAATTTACCAGGCGACCGAAAAATACGCAGGAGTTCTGGAGGCACAGGAAAAACCCTTTTGTTTCCAGACATTTCACATGTACCAGCACAAGACTCAAGGGAGACTGTTTCTTTCCAAATCCTGAGCAAAAACATGGAGGAAGCTATCCCTTTTTATATCTTTCTAGCCCTTTGTCTCCCAAATAAGGGTTTTCTAGTTCCCTTTGCAAGTTCTTAAAGAGCCCCATATGCGGGGGCCTTGAGACCACAACTAAAGGCCTGACCTGGCACCAATACTGATAACTTCGTCTGGGGATGGTTTATGGCTTCTCTAAAATGGGAGAAAACAGGTCTTGCAGGACCAGACAATTAAAGGGGCAGTGGCTAGACTACAGGCTAATAAGAATGTGCATTAGGTTAATTGCACAGATTCAGATTGGTAGCCCCCTAAAAATGTCTCATTTTCCCCATCAATACCACAGGTAATAGATTGGCTTCAACAGGATCTGTGGGTGGCTAGGAATAAAGCAACTGGTATTATACTCTACCAAATGCTTTAATTTAATTCTTCTAATAGAATCACACACACACATTAATTCCTGAGTGATCCTGCTTTCTTAGATTGTCATTTCAACCTTTAAATTGGAATGCATCTGTACTGAACCCCCAAACTATTCACAAGTGTGAATGGTCCTTTGCAAACCTGAGACCTGCTCTTTAGTCTCTCCATCTGCAGACTTTTCTTACAAGAAGAGATCTTGTAACATAGAAACTCACACCTGAAACTTATATGGTCATATTAACCAATGTCACCCCCATAAATTTAATTTAAAAATATTTCTTACTAGCTAATTATATGTTCATTAGTTTCAGTTGTGGGATTACAGATTTCTGTCTTTTTTTCCAGTAAGCCTCTATATTTCAGTAGCTTGGTTGTTTATACCAGCCGGAGCATGACTACCCTGTTCCAATATCTCAGATATATTGCCCGTTTGGTCCCAACACTGTATAAAGAGAGCCATATCATTTTGCTGGTGGAGGGTCTTCCCTTCAATCTGTACAAATATAACAAGTGAAGTGTGATAAAATGAGGTCTGCTTGTGTCTATTTTGTAGTGGTGTTCTGGGTTTGTCCCCAGCTGGCCTGCTTCGGCAACCCTGATTGTTCTAATCCTTACATATATATCTTAGAGTCTAAAGAAAAAGAAATATTTTTTACTTCTAATGTTTATCTTTGGCCTTTAAGTAAAGAAGCCAGAAAAATAAAAGGAAGTGGTGAGCTTTGGGGATTTCCTGTTTCACTTTCAAATTGATACCTTTAATTTTAATTTGTAGTTGGTAACTTCTAGATGCCTGTGCAGAGGGTAGGCTTTGAAAATGCACGTTTACTATTTTATTTTAAAAAAATAACCTTTCAAAATTGAAAACAGGGACTTGAACAGATATTTTTACACCCATGTTTATAGTAGTACTATTCACAAAACCAAATGGTGAAAGCAACCAAGTGTCCACAGACAGATGAATAGATAAACAAAATGTGGTATCTATCTATCATCTATCTATCTATCTATCTATCTATCCACCCACACAATGGAATATTATTGAGCCTAAAAAAAAGAGGGAAATTCTAACACATGCTACAGCATAGATCAGTGATGGTGAACCTTTTGAGCTCGGCGTGTCAGCATTTTGAAAAACCCTAACTTTGGTGCCGTGTCACATATAGACATTTTTTGATATTTGCAACCATAGTAAAACAAAGACATATTTTTGATATTTAATTTATGTATTTAAATGCCATTTAACAAAGAAAAATCAACCAAAAAAATGAGTTCGCGTGTCACCTCTGACACGCGTGTCATAGGTTCGCCCTCACTGGCATAGATGAACCATGAAGACATTATGCTAAGTGACCTAGGTTGGTCACGAAAAAACAAATTGTATGCTTCCATTTATGTGAGGTACCTAGAGTAGTCAAATGCATACAGAAAGTAGAATGTTAGTTGCCAGAGGAGGAGAAGAGGGGATGAGGAGTTAGTGTTTAATGGGAACAGAGTTTCAGTTTTCCAAGATGAAAAAGCTCTGGAGATAGATGGTAGAGATGGCTGCAGAACAATGTGAATGCACTTAATGCCACAAACTGTACACTTTAAATGGTATCTTTTAAGTGTATTTTACCACTATACAAACAACTTTCAGTTATTAAACAAATTTCTTTCTATCCTCCCAATTTTGATATGTGAACGTCTAACCCCTTATTGCTTTGTGATGCCATCACAGAATTTCTCAGAGACAACATGATTTTCGCACCTGTTCTTTTCTCACTCCCCCCCTTTTTTAAAATCTGCATTGTTGCTTAAAATATTCCACAAAAATATACACTGGAAACAATGTTTAAGCAGCATCAACATTAAAGGAATTCAAGTTCTGCCACTTTCAAATCTGGGCAACCTATTTATGATTGGCAAGTGCTGTAACATTCCATGCTTATTCCAGTCTCAGCCTGTTTCTGGCATCTTCTCAGAACTCTTTAAGTAATTACTTTTAGGGTATCAAGGGACTTATAACAACGAAAGAGCATGTTGCTCATCTCAGTCATTGTCTGGGTGCACTGACACTCATTCTAAAGGCACTGACACTATTTTGTGAGCCTGGCCTCATGATTGAGATCACATAATTGCAATAATTAGGAAACTCACCTCAGGATATTATCAAAATGACCCACCCAAACCTAAGTCCATATGGTTTGAAATAGCTAATGAGTCAGTTAATGTGCTATGTCCAGGAGTAATGGATATTCAATATGGATGGCGTGAAGGTATAATTTACCAACTTTCTGACTGATTAAGGTTTTCAAGTGGACATTTTGCAACTTAAAGAGGGTTCAAAGTACTAACAGCTTCGATGGTTGAGACAAAAGGAAGAATCAATGATTGCTTAAAAGTCAGGAGCATTGGCATTTAAGCAATTTCTCTTAATCACATACCCCAAGATGAAAAACGTGATGCTATATAAAGTCAAATGAAAACACAGGCTTCAGTAGCCATTGGTCAGAGGTGTGGAGAGGTATGGGAAGTGCTATTAGCTGAGTCCTATGCATAAAGGAGAAGTAAAGAAAATGTTAAAAACTGTAACTCAGTGATTTCAGGGTGGGGTGGAGAAAAGGGGAAGTTCAATTATTAAAAAAAAAAAAAAGCTCAAACCAATATTAACAGACTAGAGGCCCAGTGCACGGATTCATGCACCTTGAAAGGAACTGTGAGCCACGAGGCTTTGGTGGGCACAGGGGTGGGTCTCGGCCCATCCTCCGCACCCCCACCTGGCCCCTCCCACCACGGCCCCCTGACTGCCAGCAGTCCCGCTCCCGCACTGCTCCCACATGCTTATGGCACCAGCCCTGGTTGCACCGGATGGCACGGAGTGATTGGGGCCGGCGCCTTCAGCAGGTGTGAGTGGCAGCTGCTGCCCCAGTTGCCCCTCAGGAGCAGGGGGAGGTGGAAAAGCCCTCAGGGGCAATCCGGGCCGGCAGCCACTGCTCACACCCACTGATGGCGCCGAGTGATCAGGACCGGTGCTGGGCGCCAGCAGCAGGTCTGAGTGGTGGCTCCAGTGCTGGCAGTGGGTGCGAGCGGGGCGAGCGCCTGGCAGGACCATGATGTGTGGGAGCAAAGAATTTTCAGTAACCACCAGAGGCTCGCCCCCATGACAGCGACAGGTGCCCCACCTTGGTCTGGCGCCCCTGCTCATCTGCTCCGCCATCCCACCACGGCCAACACCTGCCATGTTCTGCACACACCTCCTGGTGGTCAGTGCATGTCATAGTGACCGGTTGTTCCGTCATTCGGTCTATTTGCATATTAGGGTTTTATATATATAGACGTCTACATGGAAATGATTCACTGGGTAGTTGATGTATTTTTCATTTCATAGAGTAGTATAAACCTCAAAACAAAATTGTTATGATAGCTCTGTCTAACCTGTTGACTGTGGTCTCTTAGAAAAATTAATATCCCAAGCATGTTTATAAGTTGGAATGAAGAAAAATAGACAGTAACATATTATTACTTACTCATCTGAAACTTTTATGACAAGGATCTGTATTAAATTTCTTACTTTGAATATGAATGAATTTCAGCCCAGAGAATTTTTATTAAGAAAGGATTCTTAATTTAGAGTCCAGATTCAGTCAATTCCTGGATAGACTTTAAAAGCAGTCTGTGGCCCTAACTGGTTTGGCTCAGTGGATAGAGCGTAGGCCTGTGGACCAAAGGGTCTGGGTTTGATTCTGGTCAAGGGCACGCTCCTCTGTTGCAGGATCCTCCCCAGCCAAGGCCCTGGTCAAGGCATGTGCAGAAGGCAACCATTTGATGTGTTTCTCTCACATCGATGTTTCTCTCTGTCTTCCACTCTCTCTAAAAATCAATGGAAAAATGTCCTCGAGTGAGGATTTAAAAAAATAAAAAATAAATAAGGAGCAGTCTGTGAACTTGGAAGGAAGAAAATCACATCTTTATTTTCACTAATTTTAACTGGAATTCAGGATTTTCTGTAATTATATAGTAAACCTTGTAATATTATCATTACTTATGACTTTTCCAGCAACAGAAATTGAAGATGTTCCCATGTCATAGTAGAGCTATTATAGATATCTCAAAATATCACTTATGCTCATCACTATTATGAAAGTCTGACTGCTTATCATCTATTTTTTAAAATACTGTGATAATAATGCCAATAGATTTTATTTCCTTTTGATCCTATTTTATTTATTTTATACACTTAAAAAGCATTAAAGATGTATGGGGAATGGATCCAAATTCTATCCTGGGCTGTCGAAGGAGTCCATGGCACAGAAAAGGTAAAATACCTGCAGTGACTTTGCTAAGGTCCAAATGCTTACCTATCAGTGACTAAACAAGTCACTTACAGGTACCACAACTACTTCAGAAATTTTACTTTATTTCTTGTTTTAGAAAACTTAAAAAATAATCCATGCACATTAAAAAAAGTCAGTTATACAATGAAAAGCAAGTTTCTCTCTCTTACCCAAATTCTACTCTGAGAAGCAACCACTATTTCTTATGAGCCTTTCTAGAAATATTCTACTTATATTTAAGCATATAATGCATACAATTTTACTTAAATTGTATATCCTATCTAATAATAGAGAAACATGGTAATTAACCATACCTCCGACACGCTTCCCATTGGCTAATCAGCAAGATATGCAAATTAGTCGCCAGCCAAGATGGCGGCTAATTTGCATAGGTTGGTGCCAAGTGATGGAGCACAGCCCATCGGCCCCGGGTAGGAGCAGCCATCTCCGCCGCTACCGCTGGGCTCTGCCCCAGGAGCCGAGCTGGGTGGGTGGCGGGAGCCGGGAGCGACCGCTGGCCTGGAGCAGGAGCAGCGAGCGAAGGCTGGCATGGGGAGCGTGGAGAGTGAAGCCAGCACAACGCTCCGCCCCTGGGGAACCGAGCCTGCCAGCTGGAGCGGAAAACGAAGCCAGCCTCCGCGAGAGTCCCTACTGGTGAAGAGCAAAGGCCTGGGCTCCTGCTGCTGGAGGAAAATGGTGCCAGCAGCCAGGGGAAGGGGCCCCCCGACTGCAAGAAGGCACAAGTTGGGCTGAGGCGGCCGCAGAAGCCCTGTGTGGTGGCAGGGAAGCGGCTGCCGCCAGCGTCCCCGGCCGGCGCTTCCCTGACCCGCACCCGGCTTCTGAGATGGGTGACACCTATGTTTGCATGACACATAACTGACTGCCCTCCCTGGAAGCACAGAAGAAGAAGAAGCCCCCAGAAGAAGAAGCCGCCCACCTTTGGTCCAGGCGCCAGCGCCTGCGGCTTGCTGCAGCCCAGGAGACAGACAAGCCACCCGCCCGAGGTCCCAGGCTGCAGCCACCCAGAGAAGCTGCCAGCCCTGTGGTCCAGGGCGCCAGCGCCTGTGGCCAGGGAAACAGGTTCCCTCTTCTCCAACGGCAGTCATTACTTCAATAGTCCCCTTCTGAATTTCTCTCCTGTGCTGCAACCCAACTCCACTTTTCTTCGGAAGGATACAGAACAGAGAGAGCAGTGTTAAAAGCTTACATTTTTAAGCTGGTAAGGTTGGTACTTAAACATATAAATGGAAAACTAGAGTCCTCCTTAAGGTAACAAAGGCTACAAAGGACAGGGACAGTGCATGACCTATCATATCCAGCAATCCATATGGGGACTGGAAACTTTGCAATGATGACAATTACTGAAGATATGAATCAACTAAAATAGTTGACAGGGGCAATTCTTCCATCTTTGAAAATATCTACGTCAAATCTGTTTAAATAGATTTTCATCTGCATAATATAACACATTCTGACAAGACCACCACCACCACCACCACACATATTTATATAGAACATGATTTTTTTCTCTTTTTACACAAAGAGTAGTATGCTTTACAGTACACAATAATCTGTATCTTACTTTTGTCACTTAACATTGTATCTTTATGATTGTTCCATATCAGTGCAAGAAAAAAATACTTTTTTTTTGTTAATCCTTACCCAATGATATTTTTTCATTGATTTTTAGAGAGTGGAGGAGAGAGGGAAAGACAGAGAGAAACATCAATGTGAGAAAAACACATCGATTGGTTGCCTCCTGCACGAGCCCTGACCAGGGCCTGGGCCAGGGAGGAGCCTGCAACCAAAGCATGTGCCCTTGCCTGGAATTGAACCCGGGACCCTTTGGTCCATAGGCCGATGCTCTATCCCAGCCATGGGCAAACTATGGCCCACGGGCCGTATCCGGCCCGTTCAGCTGTTCTATCTGGCCCACGGAGCCGAAAGAGTGGAGGGTTCTCTTGCTCTCCCCTCCGCTCCTTCACCAGCAGCAGTGTTAACATGTATTATTTCACACAAACACTCCATCCATGCTTTTGTTCCGGCCCTCCGGTCCAGTTTAAGAACCCATTGTGGCCCTTGAGTCAAAAAGTGCCCACCCCTGCCTATCCACTTAGCCAAACTGACTAGGGCACTTTTTTTTTTTTTGATGGCTAAGTAGTATTTGATTATATGGAAATACCACACTTTATTTGACCATATCTCTATTGATTGTCACTTAATTAGCATTCAGTATTTTACTATTCCTGACAATGTCCTTTAGTAGTGTTTTAGTATTTTCTCCAAATACACCTTCCACATAGAATGATATGTTTACTCTTAATTATATTACCTTTTTCATACTTCTTCTATTTATTTTTAATGCTTCTGTTTAATTCATCCCTGATGGTCTATGTTTCCTTGATTTGTGTATATATTTGTATTATCCTTCTAAAATTTTGAGTTGTTTGGAAAGGTGAAAGTGTAAAGTTTTTCTAGTTCTTCTAGTTATTCCTTTATAACTCTAATTTTAGATAATATAGCCAATTATCTATTTCTTGAAATTATAACTATTTAACCTTCATTCTAAGCAATAAGGGAATTAGCCTACTCCTAAGGAGTAGTTCACTGCCCTGGTTCTCCTCACAAATTCATCTCCATGAACAAAATCACAGAAGTTATGTTGATATGCAGCCAAGATTGAAAATCACCAGTTTAAAGAGAGACACTGCACTAGAACCAGAGGCAGGAAGCCTGAATGATTCTAAAGCACCTGGAACAAAACGTGTTTTTCTTTTTTTTAAAAAATATATTTTATTGATTTTTTTTTTACAGAGAGGAAGGAATAGGGATAGACAGTTAGAAACATCGATCAGCTGCCTTCTGCACACCCCCTATTGGGGATGTGCCCGCAACCAAGGTACATGCCCTTGACCGGAATCAAACCTGGGACCTTTCAGTCCGCAGGCTGACGCTCTATCCACTGAGCCAAACCGGTTAGGGCCAAAACGTGTTTTTCTGTTGCGATCAAAAATCAAAGCTGGATTAAATTATACATGCACTGTCCTTTATGTAAAAGCCTTCTATTTCCATCTCACACACCAATTTCCTGGATACCTGTCTCATTTCTCTGTGTCACATTTGCTATGAAAGCCTGGTAGTATAAATATGAGTCATGACGAAATTTTAACTAATGTAACATTACATAATGTTGACATTTATATAATTTTTAAAACATAAACTCAGAGACACTTACTATTTAATCTTCAAGCATATATTACCCCTACACTTAAAGTACAAATACTTAGATTCTTAGTGTTGCCAGTTTTATAGTAGCAGTGTTCAAATTTTCTTTTTATTGCCTTAATGTTTGGTCACATTATTTGCAATTAATTCCACAAATATTTTTGAGAGCTGATGTTATGCTTGGCATTATAGATACAAATTTGAGGAAGACCTAGTTCTTGCCTGCTGTGAGTTTAGCTTATTTTTCTAGTAGAAAAGGCACTTACAGAGGCATTTTCAGTACTTTGTGAAAGTACTGTAATAGCAAGGAGTATTTGCAGGTAATATAAGCCATGCTTGGTGGTTCAGGAGAACTTGCACATAAACCATGGATGAGTAGAACTTACTGGATGAAGTGAGGATGTAGTATAGTTAGTGTTGAAGTTCTGGGGCTGGAGAAGCTTTCTAAGTTTAACAAATTCAACTACAAATCCAAGAGAGTGGCTTTACTATATTGATAAGAAATAAAGTGACTCACTTCTCTTTCAAGGAAATGTATTACATATTTAATCACATATTTCAAGTTTGGGTTCATTATACACTAATGTCAGTGCTTTGGAAAAGTTAAGAATCTCCTATTTAAAAAGGTGAAGGGATTAAGAGTACAAATTGGTTTTTACAGAATAGTCATGGGGATGTAAAGTACAGCATAAGGAACACAGTAATATTCTAATAACGAGGCATGGTGCTGGGTAAGTGTGGGATTTATTGGGATGATCACATATTAAGTTATGTAATGTCTGGCCACTGGGATATACAAAAAAATTAAATTAAATTTAAAAATAAACAATGAAGAAAAAGTAGCTGAGCTTTCCATTTCAGGATATTAATGTGAGCTCATGTACTTAATATTGTTTTCCTAAGTTCCATGGAATTGACCAAAGAAATGTAAATAATGGGACAAATGAAAAAAAAATCATTTACAGTGTTGTATAAGAATAACAACAAAAAAGGCCATTAAAAAGTCCCAATGTGGAGAATTTTTTCTACAAAACCTAGTGCAGGTGGGATCAGATTGAGAGCCATAATAACTCGTCTGTAATGAGGCGGCTATGACAAGAAAAGTCTGACCTGTGAAATAAGGAAACAGCCTTGCCTGACACCTCTTCTCCAAATCCCAATCTCTGACCAGAAGCTAGGGATTTAGCCCCCTGAGGTAGTCATTGGTGGCAATAATAGAAGACACCAATAGAACTGAATGAAGTGGACAATATTATAACAGGCTAACAGCAAGATTAGCCATGTCAGATGGAGAAGGTAGGGACAGGTGCTCAGCTAACTTTAGGTTATTCAACAACTGTGGAAAAAAAACCTCTTACCAAAGCAGAGAATTTGGATCATGTGACTGCCTCCCAGAAGCTCTTGCACTGCTCTCTGCAGCCACCCAGGACTTCCAGATCTAGCAAAATAAAGCTACAGAGCATGAAAACATTTCTTTTCCCCCTTTGACTGCAGTTAAAAGTTAGAAATGAAACCCACATAATTGCTGGCTGATCCTGTATCAACTTCCCCAACTGAACAAAGTGTCTCATTCTGTAAAGTTGAACAAGCAGAAAACCCATCAGGCAGATGGAAATATTTAGTAATTCAGAGGAGGAAAACTATTGTAAGGATATAAAGTATATGTCCTCTGGGGGAAATAAAACAAATTCATTGCAAGAAACAGGAGCAAATTTTCAGAACTCTCTAGTTCATATTCCCCAGGAGAGTCTATACAAATGCAGTAATTTAGAAATTAAAAAAATCTATATATTGCTTTTAGATACAAAATTTTATTCGAAACTTAAAACACAATGGAGAATATGTACATTAAGGGTTCTACAGGATTTTGATGATTAAAATACTGTCAATAATAATTGTTTTCTGGAAACATTAAAAAATATATATGTCAAACTGCTATGCATTGAAGGAAGTCCAAATAATTGGCTCTTGACCTCCAAGTTATGGTGGCCAGCTAACTTTGCCTGCTGGAGTTCCCTATTGAAATGCCTCTGAAAACATAGGAACTCCCTTTGAGTCACAACTGTACTAAAAAGTAAGGTTTTCAATGTACTACAAGGTATTTATTTGAGGAACTATTCTGGGCCACGCGCTGTTTTAGCATACAGAGAAAATCCCCAGCTTTTGCAGAGCTATCATTCTAGCTAGGGTGGGGCAGACGACAGGATTAACATAACATGTTAGAATGTAAGGAGAGCTATGAGTTAGAGCAGTGGGTTTCAACCTTTTTCATCTCATGCATGGCTCACATAAACTAGTCACTAAAATTCTGTGGCACACCAAAAAATCTATTATATTTTTTGTCGATCTAAAAAAAAAAAAAAAAAAGGTTTGATTTTGAATCATTCACACCAGGCAGCTGTTGTCATTATTTGGCAATCTAAGGGGAAAGAGGTCAATGTCCCTAACTACAGGTATTGCATGTTTTAAAAATTCCTGAGGCACACCGGTTGAAAATTGCTGAGTTAGAGGGATATAGAGTTGTCAAGCTCTGAAAGCATTACCTATGCAGAAGGGTCAGGTGGAGAAACGATAGTTTTCGTGTGTGGGCCTGTGAAACTGCTGCATGGACAGGCAGGCAGGAGATGGGAGAGCGCCCGTTCACAGTCCAGTTTCCTCTCCCTACGTCAGAAACGGAGGCCCATATCCTAACCAAAATGAGTGGCAGTTATGCCGCTGCTGGGACAAACAAAAGTGACCAACAGATAAATTGCCCTTTTCCATTGAGTGTCTAAAAGTTACAGCATATAAACTAGCCAAAGGTGAATAGGGACAGATGGGACACACTGTCTGGATATGAATTAAATCAGCTGTAAGCAAGAGTAGAAATAGGAAAAACAGGGAATTGGTATTCTATAGAAATTTTTATTTTCATCTAGCATTTTTGGTAAAAAGTGGATCCTAACAGAAATTAACAAGAGCTCATAGACTTTGGCCCCAGAATTTTAACAACGCAGGTAAAGATTTTATTTTAGAGAAATGCTATTTTAGAAATATACTAACTAAGCAGAGCCAAGTTAAATTGATTTGCCCAAGGTCATACCTCTAATAGGTTGAGAAGGTAGGGTTTGACCCCAGGCAATATGAGTTGAGATAGTAAGCTATTAAGCAACACACCAGATGGTTTCCCATTGCAAAGAAAGCAGACAGTGGAGGTAAATAAAACACTTCTAACCCACTCACACCAAGTAAGTGTTTGCTAGGAAACACACATTTGGGGGCACTCCGCACACATCTATTGTTCTCCAGCTTCAGATATGAGAGGAGAATTTTAGCAGCACCCAGTGGACATTAAGTAGGAGAAAAGCTGGAATACACATTCACACTGTCAATTTCTAACCTGTAGATCTGGATATATTGATTGCTCCTCACTAAAGCATGAGTGATCCAAAAAAATCAACATGAGGAATCAATGACAATATTCTCTCACATAATAAATAAAACACGGATCTAAATATAATAACCAAACCATATCTAAACATTACTTACTTTAGGAAACAATAAAATTTTAGTATCTATGTCTTACTCTTTACAATTTCAATAAAATAGAGGCTATCTGAACGAGATGAAAATGGAGCAGTCTGAGATGTTGAATGATATAGAAAGAGCAGTAATGATCAAAATTGACACCGCAGAAAATAAATAAAAAGAAATTAAATAAAATGTGCATACAATTCAATGTGTGAATATCATGGGTGAAAACAAAATGATCAATTGAGGTGTAAGAAGACACAGTAGGTCTTATTAATTACATTATTTTCAAACTAAAAATAAGAAATACATCACTACTGCTATTTACCATACAGATTGCACTGGTGGCTTCCCTTTTTTACTGTCATGGATGACATTCAATACAAGTAGTACATTGAGAAAAGAGTAGAGAAAGCTCCATGATACAAGCCGAGACTGGCAGTGGCTCTCACAGTTTTGTTTGTTTGTTTTTTGCATATAGTAATGTGTGTATATGCCTACACAATGTTTTATGTACCTAGATAAATAGATTCACAGATTGTATTTTCCTAAATCATAGAATTCTTTTTCAGTACATGAGATAAGAAGTGACTATGAAAAACTTTTGTATTGGTTACCTCATAACAAAGTACTGATGAGAATTGTTGAACTTGAATATGGGCTATATTTTTTTTTAATAGAAATACAAATGTTCCAGATTTTTCATAAAGACAAAAGGCTGTCAGTGGATTGCTGTCAGTGGTATATATTATAGAAAAATCCACCTTAACTTGTTCCTTCATGGAAGTGATTTTTATCAACAAATGAGAAAGTAACAGCTTTTCAAAAGAAAGTGATAGTAAGGAGAAAGTATTTTAAAAATGAATGTATGGTAATGTTTCCATTGTAATGTATGGGTTTGTGTGTGTGTGTGTGTGTGTGTGTGTGTGTGTGTGTGTGGTTAATAATGCTGTAAATGTGTTACTGATAACACATATCTACATATTTTAAAATTTTAGAAACAAATTTTCTAACTCAATTAAAAATCTTCCATAAGAGAAGTTTCAGTGAATTTTGAAACCACTTGTTAAAAATATACCACATTCTGATTATTTTGCAAGAATTGACAACAAGGAAGGTAGAAATTTAATAGCCAACTCTTACCAAAACAAAACACCAAACAAACGAACAAAAAACACCACAAAAAATATTACAGCAACCTGCATAATAAGTTGATGGGAATTTGAATGTTAATACCATAATTTAGTTAGCACAGCTAATTCAGCAGTTATTCCTCTTGGATCCTTGGATCTAACTCTTTTCAGTTATATTAGCCATTAACATCTCAGTTTGGGATACTTAGATCTTAGAGACATCTTAATTTATGAAATAAAACAGTATTTTAAAAATTTGTATCTCTTTATCTTGTGCCTTCTAAATTTTTGCTTCTAAATACACTATGATATAGTACATGTACATGATTTTTATAAATATAGAGTTGTGTGTGTGTGTGTGTGTATGTGTGTGTGTGGTTTAAACAAGCCAACTGTGACATACTCCTTACCCACTCTGATCACTTCGGATAGATCCCTTGTAAAACCTGCTCATGATATTTATGAGGAGAAAGATACTGGAGAAAGCCTATCTGAAAAATGCTATATGTGGTCTGTGCAGATTGCTTATTGTAAATTGACTGGTAATTTGGCTTGCTGGAGAATGGATATGGTAACATAGATATGTTCTATCTGTATAACTGAGTATAAAACTAGGGAACTGCAAAACTTGAACCAGTTCTTGGAGAAGTATGTTTCCACCTCCATGTTCAGAATTTGTCTTAACCCAAACTGTCCTAATGCAAGGGAAAGGGTTGTTTTTGAAAACTGTGGCTAAGGAATTTGAACATTTCTAGAAAAAAAGTGGTACCTCTGTGCCAGTTCTTGCCTGTGTTCGTTGAATCATTAGTAAAGTTTGGTTATATCTTGGGTAATATTAATAATTAACCAGTTTGCTTTGACATTTCATCCCACATGGTAAGCTGTTAGCTCACATTTTTTACTTATAGAGTACAATAGAAGTGTAGATAACACTAGTATAGAAGACAATACAAAGGAAAAGGATAAAATATGTGACTTTATAGAAGTTTAGAAGAACAAGCTGAAAAAATATTTATACAGAAAAAAATGGTTACACTTTAATAGAAACATTAGCAATGAGCATGAATAGATAGATGTCTCCATGTCGGGTATCTGTACCCCGGTTACTTTTGCAAGTGACAAAAAAAAAGTTTAAACTGGTTTAAACAATATGAGAACATTTAGCTCTCATAAGTGCAAAAATAGTCTTAGCAGAGTCTTCAAGGTTGCTTTAATCCAGAAGTCCAGTGATGTCAGAGACCCTGGTGTCATCCATATCTCTGCTTCTATCTGCGGTGCCAGCTTTACCCTGACCCCAGGTCTGCTACTGCTAACTAACTAAAGCCTGTGTACCTTAATGCCTGCATCCTAGCTTAGCTTCCCTAGTCAAAAAAAGTGGCAGCCAGCAGCTCAGAGGACTACAAGTTTCCTTATTTATATTGATAGATTGATTCAAAGTTAGTTTTGGTCTGTGCTCTGATTGAAACTAAATTCACACTATATTTAGCCCACACGAAAGGCAACAAGAATGAAGCTGCTTGTCTTGAGGAGTACTGAAGAATTTGTGAGCATATTTTAAAAGGACCGTAATTGAAAACAAAACAGACATTGAGCCAGAGAAAATATACAGGTGGCAAATAAAAACCTGAAAATATGCCCAACATCATTAGACATTAGGCAACTACAAATTTAAACTACAATAAGATACCGTTATACATTTATTAGAATGGCTAAAATTTATGATCATACTGAGTATTAGAATGTAGAGGGGCTAAGACACTCTACACTTCTGATGGGGAGATAAAATAGTATAATCACTTTGGAACACAGTTTAGCTGTTTCTTTAAAAATTAACGTATATGTCCCATATAAGCCAGTCATTTCAATCTTAGATATTGATTCAAGAAACATGAAATCATATGTCCAGACCAAGATTGCTACACAAATGTTGGTTAGCAGTTTCATCTGTAATAACCCAGGATGGAAACAACCCAAATATCCATTAATAAATGGATACACAAATAGTAATATATTCATACGATGGGATTTTACTCAGTGATTAAAATAAAAAGAACTATTGATACACACTACAACATGGATGAATCTCAAAATAATTTTGCTAAGTGAATAAAGTTATACTAAAAAATAGTACAGAATGTATGATTCCAATTGTAAATAATTCTAGGAAATGCAAATGTGTAATGACAGAAAGCAAATCATGGTTCTTTGAAATGGGGACAGAATTAGAGAGAATTTTAATCTTTCTCTGAATATAGATATACATATATTAGCTATTTAACAATATAGGTGTACATTAATATAGGTATATAGCTCTTTTTTGATTGGTATTTACATGGATTATCTATTTCATTTATCTACCTTTTAAGCTTTATGTATTCTTATATTTTAGATGAGCCTCTTATATTCAACTTATATGGGCTTTTAAAAATTGAGTCTGTAACAATCTTTTGTCTTTTATTTGGATCATTTAGTTTATTGACAATTTAAGGTCATTATTGTGTTTACATCTATTATCTTACAATTTGCTTTCTATTTGGACTGTCTGTACTCTTTTTTCTTGACTTCTATGCCCTTCTTTTATTCTATTGTAATGACTGAAATTTTTTTTATAGTTTTGTTTTCTCTCTACTATCTTAACAGTTACATATTCTTCCATTATATCTTTGGATTTTATATTAGAGATTAAAACATCTTTGTTTTATTACTTCCTAGAAACAGCAAGGGTCTTAAAATATCATCATTTATTTTTACATAAATTATTGGTTATTGTTGGCATCTATTTTAATTTCATATGTATTTTTAAACCTCATGAACTATTATTATTTTTGTTTTATACAGTGTATATGTTTGTGTTTGCCCATATAATTATATTTTTATTATTCTTCAATACTTCCTGCACATCTAAGTTCTCCTTCAGAATTATTTTTTCTGTTGAAGATTGCCCATAGTATTTCTTTAGTGAGGATTTGTCAATGATAAAGTTTTGTTTGTCCCCCTTCAGTTGAGAAGGATATTTTTGAAAGGTACATTTTCTGAATGCTTTTCAAATTTGGTCTTTGTTTTTTAGCGGTTTTACTTTACTTTCCCAAGGTGTTTTTCCTGCTTTTCATTTATTCTGTTTGGGGGTGATAGTACTATCCTAGGCATGCATTTCATTCAGTATGGTTCTTTAAATAAATATTTTATTTCATTTGTGCAGTAGAAAGGTGTTTCATCACTTTGGAAATTATGCCACTCATTAAAGTATTACACTGTATATATAGCACATTATTGTAGATAGAAAAACAGAGAATTCAGTATTGGAAAATCTTGCTTATTTGCTGCGCATATTTATCTTATTCTAGCCTAGATGATTCAGAGGCCTTTTGCTGTACAGAGTCATCATAGAGGCAAATAGAAGTCCAGCTTCTGAATTTCTATTTGTATTATTACTATCTAATGAATTCTATGTACAGCAGGTGTCAAATCATATCAGCTGCTTTGCAATTGAGTATGAATAGAAGATATATTGCTATTGCACATGAATCTAATACGAAACTAATGAGCAGTAATGAGCAACTGTTTTGTCATTATTGAGGCAACTACTGAGATGCTAATAAACTCTCATTTTTGCTCTTTAGTAAAAGCAGTGACCAGGATTTATAACTTGGCCTTAATGTCTCAAAGCCTGAGGCAAAAATAAATAAATAAACAGTCAAATTCTAAACCGAGAATAATTTAGTCATTTTCTGTGTGATTGTCCTCTCTCTTATGAAAACAAACCTGTTATAATGCCTTCCAAGAACTTCTAGAATTGAAGAAAAAAAGATGAGGAATGAATGTCCATTAAAATGAATATAAAGTTAAGAAGATAGGCATGTTACCTAATTTTCCTTAATGTAAATATAATAGTTCTAGACTTTCCCACTTATCAGTTTTTTATAGTATAATGAAGTCTAATGTAGGCAACTTTTTATTTTTAATACCAGTCACCTCAGAAGTAACACTATGGAGGGACCTTTTGTAATTAACTTATTTGTTCCTGCGAGTGGCCTAACTTGGTAAATTACCCAGAGCACTTATCACACAGTATTATGGCCACATGTTTTATGTCTCTGCCTTCCCCATAGTAGTGTAAGAGCAGGGGGCTCAGTAAATATTTATAAGATGAATGATGAATAAATAATTGAATGAATGTGGAAAAAGTGCATTAAATTTTCTTTCTTAGGTAGAAATAATGTGGTTTAAAACAGTTTTTAATACACATTCATTTAATATGTCATAAGACCTTTAAGAACTTTGCTTTGAATATTTTATAGTATAGAACAAAAAAGATGTTTTAGTTTATGTGACTTATGTAACCTTGTTGTTTTAACTAATATATTTATACTAATTCTAAAGACTAATTTTGATATCTTCCTACAGATGTTTGCTAGAACTCATGGTTTTAACATATGACCCAGGACTTAATCAGTATTTAAATAATGTACATGCATCTAGTCAATATTCTTTCAGACTTTTTGTATAATTATATACTTTATATATTTATACATCACGGACTTTTATAGCCTCAAAAAGACCATCTATTTAACTAAAAAATAAAGACTTTGAATTATCAACTATCATTGCTATTGAGTAGACTATTGAGGACATATGTGTACAAAGCTACTTGATTTGAATAAGTCAAATAATTCAAATTCACTTTAGTAAGACTTCTTTTCTATTTCTGAGTTACATTATGTGTGTGTACATGTAGAAATTCCACTATTTTCTGATATGTATGACTAAACTATGCACAAATGTTATATATATGTTCCATAGGATCTATAAAAATAAACATAAGAAAGAACTATAACTTGCATGTTTGAAACATACAAAGGAAGAATGTCACATGGCCTGAAATCCTCTATTACTTGACTCTGAAGATGCAAAGTTCTACACAAAGATATTGTTATATTACACAGTGAGGAAGTTGATTTAAGATGTACATGTTGGTTAAGTGGACTGTAACTTCAAAACTGTTTTGTGAGGTCCTCCTCCAAATGAATGCAAGCATTTGGGGACCCTCACTTACCTGTCCATCTCTCATACCTCTATACCTTGTACCATAACAACTCTCTAACAATATAACAATTTCTGCACTTTTATAAAAATACACAAGAGTCTGCAAAATTTTGAACATGAAAATTACAATTAATTACATTTTGATTATTTTTTTTCTTATGTATTTTCTTTAACTGACTTCATATACTTTCAGAATGAACGAATCTGACATCCAAATAATTCTAAGTCCAGGCATCTGTGTTATTTGAGAGACTATTTTTTCACGGACTTATTTCTTGCAGCCAACAATATCTGTGACTAATTGTACTACTCATAAATTCAAGTAAAGCAATGTCCTCAAAATACAACTTCTAGTAATTATTGTAGGCCTTCTGTTCTCTGTGGTGATCTAAAGAACAGAAAGGATAGTTAATTGTGCCATATAGACGTAAGTTAAGGTTCATTGGGGTCCATTCATTAAAGCCAACTACATTCCCAGCGTCATCTTTAATTTTGCTGAGGAGAATCTCCTAATGTTTAAAAGCATCGATAACTTTTCAAGAAATGTGCCCGAGAGATAAGCTATATGTTTTAGGATATTTCCATTACTTCCCTGTCATCATGAGAAAGAATTATAATTATGAATTATCTCCTAAGTTAAAATTTGAAAGAATTCCTTTATATATCCTTGAGAATATATATGAGGATACATTAGAATTTTTAAAAAATTTACTAATAAACCAAGAAAATATTTACCATTACATTTTATTGAATTTGTTCTATCGAGTATCAATAGATTTTAAAGAATGATAATATAATTTTAAATTGTTTTATTTATTGATAAAATGAAAATACCCTTTTATATATTACTTCTCATCAAAGTAATACATGCATACAGTAAAAATTAATATAGCACAGAAATACTTTTAATTAAAAGCAACAGTTCCCTACATCTATCCTACCTACCTTTTAGCCTGCTCCTATATTTGTTTTGGAAGCTGTTACTTTCCTAATTATTTTTTTAAAAACAGAGTTGATATATAGCCAGTGTGTACCAGTAAACCTCCATTCTGAATATATAAACTTGGGTTTGGTCTGATCATTATGTATCTGTGCCATAATAATTATCAAATATTTTTAATATTAAGGCTGTCTAAATAATATAATTTATATCATAACTTCTTGACTTACAACATTTAAACATTTTCTTTTGACGTAGCACCATAAAATTTAGCTCCTTCACAATACATCTCTCTCCTACCTTTCCCAATTTGTGATAACTGTATAATTTTATCTCTTCTTAACTTTAACTTTGTAATGTTGAATAATACTTTTACTTAAGTACTTAAAGTTTCCCTGTATTTCTCATTCTATAACTTTCAACTGCATCTCTTGACTCCCCATTACTGAGGATAGTCTGAGGACTTCTACCATCCTCTCTACTGCCCTCCAGCTTTAGTATCGATAACATTTACATGTTGTTCTATAACCTATATGAAAATCTGTATTTTGTCTTTCACTTAAAACACAGTTAAAATGAGTAAACAGTATTTTTATCATTATAGTTATACAAATACTTCCTTCTCTACAAGTCCAAAATAAAAGACACTAAGTAACTCAAAGAGAAAATCCCTGGCATCAAATAAAATGGATGCTTTCTTCGTGTATGGATTGCTCAACATCATACCACACTTTGTTGTTTCTTATTTGGAGAAGATTTGCTTGCATAGTTCTTATTTTTATTTTCAACCTGAAGTCATCTTTTGTTGTTGTTGTTATCAAGACAGGGAACATGTTAACTGTCTTTACCATATCACCAGCTTCTTCCTGTCTATTGCTTAAAATCTCTCTTTTTTGGAAGTCATTCTTCCTAGAGTCCAGAGATTTCCTGTTCTAATTTGGGATCGAATTCTTCCCGAATTAGGTTAGGCATTGTGGGTGTAGTTATGTCCAATTAGTGTAGCCAGTTCACCCACTTTTCACTCAAGACATAGATTTTTAAAAGGTTGGCTGCAGATGTTTGACTTCCTTCAGGATATGACCAACACCTAAAGTCCCAAATATTCCCTCCCTAATTGGTCAGTATAAAAAGCAGACAGTCGGGAGTCTTTCCTTCTGCTCCTTAATACAGCCTCTCATAGTCGTTAATTCTTGAACATCATGGCTTTGACTGCATGTGTCCACTTAATTGTGAATATTTTTTCAATAAACACCTGTACTGTTTCCAATCCACTGTTGGAAGTTCGTGGACACAGAGGATGCACTGATCTGAGCCAATTTATATACAGGACTTGAACATCCGCAGATTTTAGTTTCTGTGGGAGTGGGGTGGCGTTCCCCTTGGACTCTGAGTGTAGTTAAGTTTTAGGAGGGTCAAATATGCAGATTTTGTACTATGCATGGGTCAGCTTTAGCCAACTTTTAAAATTTCAGCAGTTTCAAAGTATGATCTATAGACCTTTGGGGGCCCACAAGACCCTTTCAGGTTGTTGGTGAGGAAAAAAATATGTTTTATAATAACACTACAAAGTTACTTTACTGTGCATTGGCATTTGCACAGATGGTACAAAAGCAAAGGTGACGGGTAAAACTGCTGGCGGCTTAGCATGAATTCAGGCAATTGCACCAAACTGAACTCACAGTTTTTGAAAAAGCCAATTTCACAAAGAATGTTCTTGATGAAAAAAATAACACATTACTGTATTAAACCTTGACCCTTGAGTACATGTCTTTTTTATATCGTGTGACAAGGCAGGAGCATGCAGAACGTACTTTGCTGCATACTGAAACACAGTAACTATCGTGAGCAAACCCACTTAGGTGATTATTTGAGAAGTGAGCTGAACTAGACACTTTTTTCATGGAACATCATTTTTATTTGAAAGAACGACCGACAGAAAAACTATGATGATGTAGACAGGAATTTGGCAATATTTTCTTGATAATGAATGGAGTGAAACTCTCGCTTCAAGGAAACCACTTAAAGTATTTATTGCCAAAAATATAATTTCAGCTTTCAAGCAAAAATTAAATTTTTGGAAAACTCTTATTCCCTACTCTGAGCTTGACAGCTTCTCAATAGTTTTTTTTTGTTGTTGTTGTTGAGCTTCCTGGTGATATTAACGAATGCAATTTGAAAAATGTATTTTGAATGAAATGAAAGAGCTACATAACTCGGGGATCTATTATTTCCCTAATAACAAACGCATGATGTTCCAAATCATGCATGGGTGAAAAATACATTCAAAGTTTCATATTGACCAGTGGATTTCAAGGTAACAAAGTATGCAAAGTCTGCCCAGGTATTCTCAGATTCTACATTGCACTAATCGTTGAGAAACTAGCACTTGTCAGCTATTAGTGTAGTATCAGAGAAGAGTATCCAAACTTAACTGAAAAGGCTATTAAAATGCTTTTCCTTTTCCTACTACATTACTGTGGGAAACCAGATTTTTCTAGATATTTTAATCAAAATTAAGCTATCACAACAGATGGAATACAGAAGCAGAGAGAGCTCTACTGTCTTTACTAAGACAGATATTAAAACAGATTCACAAAAGTGTAAGATAATAGCATTCATTTCATTATTTTATTTCGGAAAAATTTACGTATTTTGATAAAAAAATGTGTTATTTATGTTAATACTAGAGATCTGGTGCACGAAATTCATGCAACGGGTTGCGGGGGGCAGGGGGTGAGGATGTGTACCTCAGCCCAGCCTGCACCCTCTCCAATCTGGGACATCCCTCTCACAATCCGGGACTGCTGGCTCCCAACCGCTCGCCTACCTGCCTGCCTGATTGCCTCTAACCACTTCTGCTTGCCAGCCTGATCACCCCCTAACCACTCCTCTGTTAGCCTGATTGACACCAAACTGCTCCCCTGCCAGCCTGATCACCCCCAACTGCCTTCCCCTGCCGGCCTGGTCCCCCCCAACTGCCCTTCCCTGCTGGCCCAGTCACAAGATGGCCACCACAAGATGGCTGGCAGGGGAGGGCAGTTGGGGGGAACCAGGCTGGCAGGTTAGGGCAGTTGGGAGCAACTGGGCTGACAGGGGAGGGCCATTGGGGGTGATCGAGCTGTCAGGGGAGGGCAGTTGGGGGCAATCGGACCTGCAGGGGAGCAGTTAGGCATCGATCAGGCTAGCAGAGGAGTGGTTAGGGGTTGATCAGGCTGGCAGGCAGAAGTAGTTAGGGGCAATCAGGCAGGCAGGCAGGTGAGTGGTTGGGAGCCAGCAGTCACAGATTGTGAGGGGGATGTCCGACTGCCAGTTTAGGCCCGATCCCTGTGGGCTGAGGGACATCCCCCTCCCCCAGTGCACAAATTTCAAACAGCGGGCCTCTAGTGTGATATATAAACAAATTGTCTTCGGGGTCTTCAATAATTGTTAAGAGAGCAAAGGGCCCCTGAGACCAAAACCACTGCTCTGGACTTCCTGCTTGCAAACCTGAAGTAGTTGCCATATTCCTTCTGCATAGCCGAGTTTTTGCTTTGGGATCTTTTGGAGTATTTTTGTCCTCCTTTCACTCATCCCAGTGGGACAGTAGCAGAAAATGGAGACTGGCCAGTCTACAAATTGTATAGATAGTATGTGTTTCAGACTCCCAAAAAACCTTCACTTTGGGAAAATATTATGCAGTTTACTTAGAGATTATGAAATTTACCAGATTACTGATACTAAACTCATGTTTCCATCTCTTTAAGCTGATGCTATTTATGTTATAATGTTATGTCAATTAACCATTTCCCCAACAATTAGCAGAGGCTATTCCCTTGGGAAAGTTACTGATTGTATTTTCTTTCAAGAAAACTAACTATAACCTTATCCTCTTTCTGGTTTAAAAAGTGGGATCTCTTTAAATTTCAATGCCTGTAAAGTTTTCTTTAAGAAACTCAAATAGAATCATCTATCAACATTTCTGATAATTTTCTGAAGTAATAACAAGAGCACAAAGATGAATACATCCTTGAAAAAGGGAGCCTTGAACGTGGTGGCATTGCTTCATCTCTTTCTATAGGACTTGAAAGCCTGTGTTCAGTAATTTATGTTAATGCTTTATTTTCGAAGTTTTCTTTCTTCCACAAGCTCTTCATACTTTGACCATGAACTGACCTTTCCCCTCTTTGAAATGCATCCGCCAACCTGTTCCCCCCTCCACACCGGCCCCCTCCCCCCCCGCCCCCCAGGATGGCTTTTCATTAAGGAACATGGGAGACACCCTCGCATTGCTACGCCTTGTGCTCTGGTGGCAGGCCTCCCTGACAAAATCAAAGAGCTGCTAGTGCCAGAAGGATGAACTCTGTGATCTCAGCCCTGGAAGGAGAAGCATCCCCAGAGAGAGGTTCAATTCATGTCACAGTTAAATCTTAATTCATCTGAGACTGAGAAGCAGTCAGGCTTTTGAATATTTTTATTGAGAACCATTTTCCAAATCACAGATCAGATTCATATTTCAGTTACTCCTTTGAATGAACCTGGTCCAAGGCAACAAACAAAACCAATGGCTCATATGCAGTGTAATTTAGAAAAAGTTTTTAGAGTGTTTAAACAGTTTCTGCTACTTTTTTCCCCCCGGGTTGAATAGGGACATGGCCTAAACTCCTTTCCTTTTTCCTTTTGCTTCCCCCCACCTTCCTTCCTCCCTCCCTCTCTCCCTTCCTTTCTTTTAGCTTTATCTAGATTTATTGCTTTCCAGAACAACCCATTGCTTAATTTTGAATGTCATCAATTAGAATGATGAGGTGTTCTCAGAGAAATTGGACCTTTCCTTTGACTTTTATGATGCTAACTACCACACTATCCTAAATAAGATGGTGTTGTTAGTACTAAAATCTGTCTTAAAGTGGCAGTGAGTCTCTATAATTCTGGGTTAGAAAAGATTGAGTTTGATTATGCTGTGTTAAAAGATGTATATTCAACCTTCATGGGAAATGTCTTGTAGCCTTAAGTTAAATGATATTTATTGCACACTTAAATGGGCAATATGCATTAAATTATTTAACCATTAGAACCACTTTAAGAGGCCAGTACTTCTATTGTACCCATTTTATAGGTTAAGCAATTAAGGCATTTTGAAACTTTGTCCAAAAGTATTGATAAGTCTCAGAAATGAGATCAGAATGCAGGTAGTCTAGCTGCAGACACAGACCTTATTTTTTTTTTTTTTTAAAAAAACAAAACAGATGAATTTAACTATCACACTATGATTCCTCACCAGGTAGTCAAAATATGTCATGAAAATAAAGAAACAATAGTGAATTCTGTTATCAGTGTATGGAATTTTCACTACTTTTTGCATTTAATTTTACTACTTATTTCCATTTCACTGTTGGACAACTGAACTATTCAGACCTTAGTACATGTTGTTCCCTTCTTCTTTCTAACTACTCAAATTCAATCCATTCTTTAATGCTTATTTCAAATTTCATTTTCTCCATAAAACTATATTAAAAATCAGAAGCTCCCAACATTGAAGAGTTGGAATGGAACATAGAGAATTTCTATTACAATGTCTACCCAAACCAAGAAATTACTGAGAAAACAATCCTGAAACCATTAGCTTCTGATTGAAAAATATGCTATTATAGGGTGCCCAATATCGTCTTACCATAAACTTTTATTGAACTAGTAATCCTTACCATCTTAAGACAGACAATACCTTGTTGTTGCTTTTTTAAAAAAATAAAATTTAACATTATTCAGCTATTTTTCATTAATCTCCTCATTCATTCATTCATTCATTCATTCATTCATTCATTCATAAATTTATAATTTTTATGTACCACTCTTCTAGATGCTAGGAGAGAAAATAATAAAGACATAGACATTGTTTTTTAAAAAACAGATGATTTTAAGTTTTCTAACATAGACCAGGAGATCAAGGAAATTACAGTAAAGCTTAAGCTGAGATTGGAAAAAGAGTAGAATTTTGCAATTTGAAAATAAGAAGGAAAAGCATTAAATGCTGAGGAATGATCCCATTTTAAAGATGAAGTACCTGAGGCATAGCAAACTGAAGTAATTTTTTCAAGATCTTAAGGATAGTAATTGAAAGAATTGAGATTCAAGTTGGCATTTTCACTCCATAGTTGATGCTCTTAAATTAGGGTAATGAAAGCGTAGTATCATATTCAGGGAGTTGTAAGTGATTATTTGAGGCTGAAGAGTGGGATTTGGTAAGTGAAGGAAAGGAGATAGTGGTAAAATGAGTTAGAGAAGTTAGGAGGGGCTAGATTGTGATGAATTTAGAAAGCTGTCCCAATGTGTTTGAATTGTATTCTCCTTACCCATTACCCATGTCACTACTGGGTTTTCCTTGATGCAATATCAACTTTTATTCTGTTGTTACTTTTAAAATGTATTTGTTTCTTTGATTATTTTGCAGCCAGATTTATTTTCTTGTCTGATTTCACCTCAGAGTATTACCCCTTTATGACTCTTGCTTCTGCTTTATAGAACTCATTTTCTTGAAAAATTCACCTTTTTAGATTTCTTGGTATACCAAATAAATGTGTTACACAGTATTGTTATGTTTTGCATAGGAAGCAATTTTAGTGATATGTTTTTATTCCAAGTTTTTAGGGAATTGTGATTTTCTCTTATGCTTCAGTATTTTTGTATATTTACATCATAAATAAATATTTAAATATATATATATGTACATATATATATATATTTATCCTTGAACTCAGGTATCTAGACAATGTAGATGTCTATACATGTCTGTATCTTTAGTCCTCTTAGCTGTATATTTTACTTTTGAGAAAATTTGCACTTAGGTCAGTCCATGATCTAAAATATTGTACATATTTTAACTTCTTATTTTTGCTGAAGTTTAATTTACATACAGTAAAAATAACCCTTTTTAAGAAGTGTAGTTCTATGTTTGGCAAATACATATAGTCATGTAACTACCACTACTATCAAGGTATAGCCCTATAGTGAATATTAAAAATTTTAGTGCCTAAATGGATATGTACACAGAGGCCCTGATGAAGGGGAGGATCTGGTGAAATCTGTTGGATTTAGAAGGTATGCCTCTTACAATTGAAGAGTGCTCACCAGTAAACACAGAGTCTATATCATGCTAGAGTCGGAGAATAGAAGGTAGATCAGTCATTTTTTTAGATGATGCATGCCATTCTATTTTAAGAAGCAGATTTTGAGATATTCACGGATGTATTTTTGTTTCCCATCCATCTCTATGGACATGGAAATTAATAAAATTTATCTTCCCAACTCTTCCCTCTTAATAGTCTAAACATATGGTTCATATTCTCTTCAGCGGTTCTCAACCTGTGGGTCACGAACCCTTTGGCGGTCGAACGACCCTTTCACAGGGGGCGCCTAAGACCATCCTGCATATCAGATATTTACATTACGATTCATAACAGTAGCAACATTACAGTTATGAAGTAGCAAGGAAAATAATTTTATGGTTGGGTCACAACATGAGGAACTGTATTTAAAGGGCCAGAAGGTTGCCCTAACAGGCTCAGTGGATAGAGTGTCACCCTGCAGACTGAAAGGTCCCAGGTTTGATTCTGGTCAAGGGCATGTACCTTGGTTGCAGGCACATCCCCAGTAGGGGGTGTGCAGGAGGCAGCTTATCGATGTTTCTCTCTCATTGATGTTTCTAACTCTCTATCCTTCTCCCTTCCTCTCTGTAAAAAGTCAATAAAATAAGTTTTTTTAAAAAAAGGGCCAGAAGGTTGAGAACCACTGTACCTTTTATTTGTTTAATCTCTAGGGTATGTGTGTGTATGTATTATAATGAGAAAATGAGAGAAATATATTAGATATTCTGTGTTTTTTCCCATGCTAGTAACAAAGTATTTTGTAAATAACAAATATTATTGAAATGTGAAATATTATTATACTTCTCTTATCCTCACAATATAGTGCTCAGTAAAATATGGGTAACAATCTATATTTAATGAGTGCTTTTTCTTTCATTGAGTGGTTGGTTGATGTTTGAGCTATTGTATATCACTAAACAGTGACATTAGAGTGAGGTTTACTTTAATATTAGGCCTAGAGATATTGTTGATGAAGTTTTGAATGATGAGTATAAAAAATTGCTGTGCCCTTTTGAAAGCTACATCTTAATGTATCTCAGCGCCTGATCTGGTCTTATCCTCTGGACCATATTGACCCTTCTATAATTCTTTCCTTTCAGCGCAGTATGACATACTCGCTTTTAGTAAAAGAGAGGTCATGTTTATCTGTTGCACTGTCTATGGTCCAGTGATCTCTTTTGTAGTCTAAGGGGAACCGTATGAAAACTGAACTGTGTCAAGGAGACTAAGAGTGTTAAAGTTCACCAAGAAATCAAGATGAGCCTTTGCAGAAACAAGAGGGAGTTAAAATTAGTATGAATTGATTTCCTACCCTCTTTTCAGAAATTGTTTTCACATATTGAGGCCCCTTGGCCATTTATGTTATGCTCTCTGTTATGGCTCTGACATGACTATGCCAGAGGATGGCCAAGGTCAACAATGTGACCTATTTTTATTTTTTTCTTAATAGGAAAAAGTTGCCATTCTTTTCCCACACTGGCAGAGTCTTTCTGTGTGTGTGGCTTTGCAGACTCCTTTTTGTGAACACTTCACATCTTTTCCTTTGATTAAGCTTGTTAGATTTCAGACCTCCTTGAACTTTAAACTTCTCATTTCCAGCTTTTCCAGATAGATGTTCTAAATCTAGTGATCTATTATACAGCATTATTAACTTATCTATCCTTTGGCATCTTTATAAATTATTTTAGAAATATTATATTTTTCTTAAAATAGTAAAATAAACTGGAGATAAACATTTTTAAACCATTTTCTATTTAACAGTAGATAATTTTATTTACAAATCTGCATTCTCCAGAAAAAAAATGAGAATGTATTTACTATTTGAATACTTCACACATCTCAATTTTCAGATTTTCCTGAACTCTAAAGTAGCAAAGAAGTCTTTGTGTTGTTGATTAAACCAGAGACACTTTATTGGCTTAATCATCAATCTACCTAGATAGATTACTAATGTGTCGAAAATAAGAAACAGTCATTATGAAAATAGCAACAAACCTTTCCCTAAAACATGAAGCATTTAATAGGAAATTGAGGTTATATAACAAGTAATTAAAATATAAATTATCTAAAATCAAGATGAGCATTCCGTTTTCAAAATGTCCAAACAATTAATTTAATGTTCCAACACACCTTTTGTGAGGTTAGAATTATATGTTAGGAAATATTGCTGTGAGACTTTCGCTTTAGATGGTAGCATTACCTGATGTGAAATAGCACTCAACCACTTTCTAGATCCAAGCACAGAGGACATTAGGAAAAAGTAAAAGAACTTAAATGCATATTTGAATGTAAATCCAAAAATTGGAAAGCTTAACTGCCAGAAACAAAAACTGAAATTAGGCAGAATAGTGAGCTGCTACTGAGGTTGGATGTCAGGTGGGAGGGTGAATTGTGTCTCAGGACCCTGATGCCTAGGTTTTATTTTATTTATTTTTAATTCTTTATTTTAAAGTATTACATATAGTATTACATATGTCTCCTTTTCTCCCATTAGCCACCCCCATCCCCCAGCATATACCCCCACCCCTCTAGTATCTGTGTCCATTGGTTATGCTTATATGCATGCATAAAAATCCTTTGGTTCATCTCTTACCCCCCACCTCCACCCTTCCCTGCCTTCCCGCTGAAGATTGGCAAACTGTTCAATGCTTCAATGTCTCTGCATCTATTTTTGTTCATCAGTTTATGTTGTTCATTATATTCCACAAATGAGTGAGATCATGTGATATTTTTGTTTCTCTGACTGGCTTATTTCGCTTAGCATAATGCTTTCCAGGTCTATCCATGCTGTTGCAAATAGTAAGAGTTCTTTCTTTTTTACAGCAGTGTAGTATTCCATTGTGTAGATGTACAACAGTTTTTTAATCTACTCATCTGCTAATAGGCACTTAGGTTGTTTCCAAATCTTGGCTATTGTAAATTGTGTTGCTATGAGGCCTAGGTTTTAATACAAAATCAATATGCAGAAATCTATTGCATTTCTATACATTAATACCAAACTATGAGGAAGGGAAATTAAGAAAACAACTGCATTTTTAATTTCATCAGAAAGAATAAAACACCTAGGAATAAATTTAACTAGGAGGTAAAAGACCTGTATACTGGAAACTATAAGGCATTGATGAAATAAACTGAAGAAGACACAAATAAATAGAAAGATATTTCATGTGCATGGATTGAAAGCCTTAATATTGTTAAAATGTCTATAGCAGAGGTCCTCAAACTTTTTAAACAGGGGGCCAGTTCACTGTCCCTCAGACATTTCACACATGCACACTGCGGGCCCAGGATGAGTCGGCTGCTAAGCAGGACTGACAGTGGAGGCAAAAACACCCGGCGGGCCGGATAAATGTTTTTGGCGGGCCGCAAATGGCCCACGGGCCGTAGTTTGAGGATCCCTGGTCTATAGTACCTATAGCAATTTATAGGTTCAATTAAATTCCTGTCAGAATACCTATGGCATTTTTTTACAGAACTAGAACAAGTAAGCCTTAACTTTACATGGATCCATAAAAACCCCAAATAGCCAAAGCAATCTTGAAACAGAAGAATAAAGTTGGAGGTATCATGCTCACTGATTTCAAACTAGACTACAAAGCTCTAGCAATCAAAACAGCATGGGACTGGCACCAAAAGTATAAAAATTTAAAAAATGGACACATAGATCAATGGAACACAATAGAGAACCCAGCGATACATCATACATATATGGTCAATTAATCTATGACAAAAGAGCCAAGGATATACAATGGGGAAAGAAAGTATCTTTAATAAATGATGTTTAAAAAAACTGAATAGCTACATGCAAAAAGATGAAACTGAACTACTTGCTTATGCCATATACAAAAATAAATGTAAAATGGAGACTTAAATGTAAGGCCAGAAGCCATAAAACTCATAGAAGAAAACATAGGAAATAAACTTTTTGATATCAGCCTAAGTAATATTTTTTGAATATGTCTCTCCAGGCAAGGACAACCAAAGCAAAACTAAACAAATGGGATTATATCAAACTAAAAAGATTTTGCACAGCAAAGGAAACCATAAAAAAAAAAATGAAAAGGCAACCCACTGAATGGGAGAAGATACTCACAAATGATATATCTAATCAGGGTTAATATAAAAAACGTGAAGAACTAATTCAGCTCAACATTTCAAAAAATCTGATTTAAAAATGGGCAGAGGACCTGAATAGATATTTTTCTAAAGAAGACATTCAGATGGACAACAGACACATGAAAAGATACTCAGCATCACAAATCATTAGGAAAATGTAAGCCAAAGCAACAATGAACTATCACCTCACACTGGACAGATTGGCTATTATAAGAAAGACAACAAATAACAAGTGTTGACAAAGACGTAGAGAAAAGGGAACCCTCATTCACTGCTGGTGGGATTGTAAATTAATGCAGCCACATTAGGAAGTTGCAAACAATGCGATCATCTCAATAAGTACAGCTGAGGTATTTATTCATGATTTTTAAAAAGGCTAAAATAACTGTTGTAGAAGGTAACTTGTTCAGACATGATGAAGAGGGTAAAATGTTAGAAGCAGTTTTTTTGAAACCCCTAGCAAGACAAGGATGCCTCCAATATCTGTTCTCTTCTTCTGCAGTAACTAGATTAAGGTTGCCCATTTTTTACTTTTAGGCTTCTCTGCCTACTGAGCTGGATGTGTAGCTATGAATCAGGCTGGAACAGGTGGAGGGGCATCCTAAAAGTTTGAGCAACAAGATACAACTACTGTGGTTTCACACCATGGAGTCACTATACCAATCCTGGTAGTTTTCTATGTAAACAGATTAAAAAAAAATCTCTGTTATACCTGTTGAACTTAAATTCTTATAATGTGCCCACTTTTATTCACTGTTTCACTGGAGATTTTAGACATTGAAATAAAAGAAAAAGAAGTCATTGATATAATTTCTAGTAAGACACAAAATCAGAGAATCAACAAACAGGACAGTTAAAACTGTAAGAATGACCGGTCAGGTAGGTAATTGTTTATAAGACAATATGAAAACATTAAAATTATACCAGGAACAAGCAGATTGGAAAATGTTAAGAAAAAGGAGTTTAATAATAGAGGAAAACCCAAAAGTTATCTAACCCTTAATGTAATAAAAATTATTGTTATCATAAAAGTTATAAAAGAATATCAAATTATCTTAAAGTACATTAAAAGGAGACACATAAATTAATATATAGACCATACTCATAAAGGAAAGATTAAAATAGAAAAATGTTCATTCTTCTCCATCATACTCCAGCAAAATATTTTTATAATATGCTTAAAATATTCAGAAAATCCTATATACTTTGTCACTGAGTATTTTTATTTTACTACACTTAAAGCACTTTGCTAGCATTTTATTTAAGATTTTATCTAGGTTTTTTTATTATTATTTACAGGGACACATGGGGTTGTACTACTGAATTATTTAATTTTTGTTTTGTTAGGTTGTTATATCAAGCTGTTCTTGCTTCTATCTATCATCTATCTTTCTATCTATCTATTATCTATCTATCTATCTATCTATCTATCTATCTATCTATCTATCTATCATGTCTGGAGAGTCCTCCCTACTCTTTATTCATATAGAACAATTATGTTCACTTGCACTTTTAATAGTAGGTTCTAAAAATATACATTTAGACAATATAATTGACACTTTGTCTATGGGGTTTTAGAGCTACACGAGCACAATGAGTAGTTGTGACAGAGACAGTATGAACAGTATGGATAATATTTACTATCTAACCCTTAAAAAAAGAAGTTTGCCAGCCCCATCTTAGAGTATCATCCAAGCTGGAATCTTGGGGGAAAACTCAGTGATCTTTTCTGATGTTCCTTGTTAAATTAATTAAACAAAGAGAGGCCATTAGACAGAGGTAGCTCTAATGCTGTGGCAGCCTGCATAGGAAAATCAAAACTTAAGTCTGTAAATCCTCCAGGTTATGATATCTGAATACTAAGAACAACAAATCACAAACAGCCAGCTAGGCTTTAACTTATAGCCAATCAAATAATTTCCTTTCTTTGCTTCTGCACCTTCTGTATATATCTCTTCCTGGCTCCTGTTGGTAGGGTGTTTCGAACCAATTCTGGTTTGACGCTGTCCCATTTGAATAGATTTTTGGCTCATATAAACTTAAAATGTTTAATATGCCTCAGTTTATATTCTAATACTAGAGGCCCGGTGCATGAAAATTCATGTACTCGGGTGCGGGGGGAAGGGGGTCCCTTAACCTGACCTGTGCCCTCTTGCATTCCGGGAGCTCTTGAGGGATGTCCAACTGATGGCTTAGGGCCACTTCCCATGGATATTCCTGTGGAGTGCACTGACCACCAGGGGGCAGCTCCAGACCCGCCTCCCATCGCCCCGCCACCACCAGTGACCTCCCTCTGTGGGAGGTGACCAGCAGGGCGATTGGGGGACAGCGCCAGCCAGCGAGCTGTCCTCTGCCTCTGCCTGCTGGCATCTGACTTGGCTGGCCTGGCACTGCCTGCTCACCATCCCTGCCCCATGCTGACTGGTCATTCTGCCGTTTGTCTATTTGCATATTAGGCTTTTATTATATAGGATTTCTCACTCCTCCATCTCCTAAGTAATCCAACTTCATCAATGCTGTTACACAAAATTCAATTGACTAATTTTGCATTAAGTTATGCTCAGAGAAGTAGGGGGCTAATGATTGTTACTTGAGCTACTGTCTAACTGAGAAAGACAGGATTTAACTTATTCCAGAGGACTAGAACATTAGAATATTAGCTTTTTCTACAAATGTCACTCTTCTTCAATATTATCGTCATTATTGGTATAACTATATTTAACCTTCCAAATTTTTCATTATGATGGTCATTATCATAGAAATTATTATTTCAGTGAAGGCTTTTTTGATTAACCAACATGTTTTTGTATAGCATTGCATATAATCTCCAGGTTCTATTTCCCTGTTACTGACAGCACATTTTTCAGCAGTGACAATACATACCAAACATAAAGTATTAAAGGGGATCAAAGATTGTCAATCTTGAATCTTACATTGTTAGTAGTTTTCTTCTATACCTCTAAAATTTTTTTCTTTATGTTTCTATGATAGTTTGGCAGGGTGTGTGGTAGCCAGAATAATGGCTTCCCAAAGGTCTATGTCATAATCTTTGACACTTATGAATATGCTACCTTGCCACAAGAATTTTTAAAGTATGTAATACCTGACTACTTAGTCAGGGGCACTGATCTCTTTTCCCTTAGATTGTCAAATTTACAAATGACAACAGCCAACACAATAATAGCTGGCTGGTGTGAATGAATCAATATTATACTTATTTTATTTGTCAGATCACAGAATTTTAGTAATCTATAATAATAAAAGCATAATATGCTAATTAGACCAAACATCCTTCCAGATGACCTTCTGGACGAAGCCGGGGCTGTGAGAGAAGCCCGGGTTCTGGGTGCCAGAGGAAAGCCAGTGCCAGCAGCCAGGGAAGGAAGGCCTACTCTTGCATGAATTTTGTGCATCAGGCCTCTAGTTAGTTTATATGTGCTATGAGATTAAAACGGTTGAAAATAGCTCCTTTATTCCCCAAAATTTGATAGACACATTCAAATTTTCATCGAGTTCTAAAAAGTCTATACTTTTAGCTAGGTTTTTTTAGAAGAAATTCTTTTCTAATTCCAAGAAATTTGTTTATATTTTGTACTTAATTCCTTGTTCTTTGAACTGTAATAACAGAAGATGGCACATCTGCTTTCTTTAATATAATGGGATTTTGCTATAGTTCTTATTATGTAGACAATTTGTAAAAAAATCCCATGGACATTTGAAAAGCATATGCATTCTATGTTAGTTGGTTTTAGAATTATCACTATATTAATAAATTAAATAAGATATTCATGATTAAATAAATCTTGCATGTCTTACTTAATCTGATAATTTCTGAAATGTTATAAAACACTAGAGGCCCAGTGCACGAAATTTGTGCATGGGGAGAAGAAGTCCCTCACCTTGGCCTGCACCCTCTCACAATCTGGGACCACTGGCTCCTAACCACTTACTTGCCTGCCTTCCTAATCACCCCTAACCACCTCTACCTGCCGGCCTGATCGCCCCCAACTGCCTCTTCCTCGGCCCCACCAGTGTGGCTTTGTCTGGAAGGATGTCCGGAAGACATATGGTCTAATTAGCATATTACCCTTTTATTAGTATATATTTCTTTATGATTAAATCTCTATCAACTCTTTCTCTGATCTCATCCCTTTTTCTCATAGCAGAAAGAATAATTTTAAATAGATATAAAATCTTTATATGGCTTTTTTAATCACACTTACAACAAAGTATAAATTTGTTGCTGTTATCTTACCCAGCATTCTTTTTGTCCATAGAACATACTGAGTTACTCTTTCTTCAGAGACTGCACAGGATATTCCCATTTTCTGGAATACTTCCATCTCCACACCTCCTATCTACATACCTTGTCCATGGCATCTTTGCTTGTCTGCTTCCTTCTCTTCCTACAGTTTCAAGTGCTACTTAAATGTTTCTTCCTCATATAAGCTCTCTCAGAGCTAAAATGAGTTCTTGAGGAAGAATAATGTTCAAACTGACATTAAGCTTTTTTTTCACTAGCTTTGGCCTCAGCTACTCTGAACATAGAGGTTCCTCTGTGACTTTTGGGGAAATAAGACTGCCAAAAAGTGAGAACCTCTCCGAGAATTGTCCTTTTTTATCTTTAAATTTCAGCACTGAAACTGATATGCTCCTTTGCAATTTTAATCATATCTGCATCATGTCATCCTGAAAATTCTAACATTTACTGCTTCTTTGATGGCCTACTTCATAGTTCTACAGTGCTCCTAGGTCATCATTACTTAGAATTTTTTTCTTTCATTTTATTGAGAGGTAAGAAGGTAAGATAGGTAAATATGCAAAGAGAATTTGTGAATTGAAATTCAAAATTTAAAAGCAAAAATAACCCTAAGGAAAGGGTATTGAATAACATATGGGCAAATGTTTCTCAGCCTATTTTGAGTAAATATATCTAAATTTGATACGCTTGTATTATATGTCATATTAATATGTTTCATATTAATCAACACTTGTTTATTTGGAATACGTTTATTTGTTAATAAGAGATCATGCTTTTATATATTTTGTACTTATATTTGCTTGGCCCTTAAAGAT
This sequence comes from Myotis nattereri, assembly GCF_964212035.1. Classification (NCBI taxonomy): domain Eukaryota; kingdom Metazoa; phylum Chordata; class Mammalia; order Chiroptera; family Vespertilionidae; genus Myotis; species Myotis nattereri. The sequence continues at coordinate 51,714,823 of NC_138085.1, forward strand.
AGGAAAAGATGTTCACATGTATTCATAATAAGAGAAATGCCAGTTAAAATTACACTGAGTTATTAGTTCTCCCCTATCAATTTGGCAAAAGTCCAAAAATTTGACAACTGTTGGCAAGGCTGTGAGGAAATAGGCACTCATATATTGCTTGTGGTAATACAAAATGGCACAACCCCCATGGAAGAAAATTTGTCAATATCTAACAAAACTACATAATCATTTACCCTTTGACCCAGAAAACTCATTTCTAGGCATCTATCCCAAAGATACACTGGAAAAAACATGAAAAGACATATGCAGAAGGCTATTTACTAGAGCATGATTTATAGTAGCAAAAACTGGAGAGAACCCAAATGCTCATCAATAGGTGTCTGATTAAATATGAACTGTTGCCCTAGCCGGTTTGGCTCAGTGGATAGAGCGTCGGCCTGGGGACTAAAGAGTCTAGGGTTCGATTCCAGTCAAGGGCATGTACCTTGGTTGCAGGCACATCCCCAGTGGGGGTGTGCAGGAGGCAGCTGATTGATGCTTCTCTCTCGTCGATGTTTCTAACTCTCTGTCCCTCTCCCTTCCTCTCTGTGGAAAGTCAATAAAATATATTTGAAAAAAAAATATGAACTGTTATACATCCATACGATAGAAATATGTAGTTGTAAAAAGAAATGATGAATAATTTTATATACACATATAGAATAATTCCCAGTATTTTTTATTTTGTAAAAAAACTTTATTGTTGAAAGTATTACATATGTCCCCTTTTCGCCCCCCTGCCTCCCCAGGTCTTTACCACCCTATTGTCTGTATCAATGGATTATGCATATATGCATACAAATTCTTTGGTTGATCTCTTTCTTCCCACCCACCCACCCACCCATCCACCCACCACCACCTTCCCTCAGAGATTAGACAGTCTGTTCCATGATTCTATGTCTCTGGATCTATTTTGTTCATCAGTTTATTTTGTTCATTAGATCCCACAGATCATGTTGTATTTGTCTTTCTCTGACTGGCTTATTTCACTTAGCATAATGCTCTCTAGGTCTCTCCGTGCTGTCTCAAAGGGTAAGAGATCCTTCTTTTTTACTGCTGCATAGTATCCCATGGTGTAAATGTACCACAGCTTTTTTATCCTTTCACCTACTGATGGGCACTTGGTTTCCAAATCTTAGCTATTGTAATTTGTGCTGCTATGAACATAGGGGTGCATATTGTAGTATCTTTTAAGTGAAAAAGAAAAATAAGTTAGAAAAAACTTTATATGGTTAGCTATATATGAGAAAGAAGGAATAAAAAAGGGCATAGATTTTGAAGATATACAATTTGTTTTACAGATTTATCTTTGTAATCATGAACATATTTTACATAAATATAAATATGAAATAAAAATGCAAATAGTTAAATGTTAGGTTGGAGAGAGCTCAGGATCAGATACATGCAGACATGTGCTAAGACAATGGACTTCCCCTGGAATTTCTCACAGATCAACGTGCCAGACACAAATACCAGCTTCTTCTCTCTGAATCCACATACCCCCACACAGATACTGACTTCTTCTGAATACCCCCGCCCATCCCCTGCGGCAGAGAATTCCTCAGCTCATGTCCCCGCCCCTCACCCAACTGCAGTATAAAAAAAGCGCTCCCCTCCCTGTTGGTGTGAACCACGTGCCCTGTCCTGGGGGTACGTGGGTCTCCCAGGGACGCAGACTGGACTCTATTTCTTGCGCCGCCTCCTGAGCCACCTATCCTAACATTAAAAATTAAACAAAAGAATCTAACTCTGTATTGAATTGGTGATGTAACCACACAACAAAGAATGCAAGAGACTATAAAATATAGTAAATGCACTTTCTTAGTGGTTTATATCTCAAGACCAAAATAACGGGAAAAAATAGTTTTTGGTAATTTACTGTTGGTGGTGTTATTCTGTAACTGTTACAAGCAAAAAGGACATTAATGACACCAGGAACTAAAAGTTTTGGTATAAGAGAGAAGAGATGCAGACATAAGATTAAGAAAGTTAAAAACTCTGAAATTCTAAATTTAAATGGAAATATCAATATTATGTCATCATGTATTTTATCTTAAACAGAAAAAAAACCAAGTATACATACATATTTCCTAGATTTGTTTACTGAAAGCCTAAAACCAATGACCAACCCGATAATAATGAGCACTCACAATGCTTAAATTGTGGCCTCTCAGTAAAGGCTCCTTAAAGAAATGGCTGAATCAAAGTCTGAGATAGGAAAAATACAAGATAAACTGGAACAATGTATCAAAACAGAAAGCAAGGGATCTATTAAAAAAACAGAACTCGCCAAACCGGTTTGGCTCAGTGGATAGAGCATAGGCCTGCAGACTGAAAGGTCCCAGGTTCAATTCCAGTCAAGGGCATGTACCTTGGTTTCGGGCACATCCCCAGTAGGGGGTGTGCAGGAGGCAGCTGGTCAATGTTTCTCTCTCATCGATGTTTCTAACTCTCTATCCCTCTCCCTTCCTCTCTGTAAAAAGTCAATAAAATATATTTTTAAAAAAACCAAAAAGAACTCATGCCCTGCCCTGTGTGGCTCAGTTGATTGCATATTGTCCTCTGCACTGAAAGGTTTGATTCCTGGTCAGGGCATACACCCAGGTTGCAGGTTCAATTCCTGGCCAGGGTGTGTATGGGAGGCAACAGATTGATGTTTCTCTTTCACTTTGATGTTTCTCTCTTCTCCTTTTCTCCCTTCCTCTATCTTTAAAATCAATTTAAAAATATTGAAGATGTTCTTATTGGCCAAAAACAATTAAATTTAGTAGCAATAAGAATAAATGTAATGAATTGGAACATTTGAAATACCTTTAAATACATGAGAACATAATAATAATTAAAGAGAAAATGTCACTGGTCACTTTTGAAATTGCTAAGAAATCAGTTCAAGTATTTGTTTTGTCTTTTCTACATGGAATAGACTCTCTGTCTTCCTTATTTTTGGAAAAATCTTTTCTTAAAATAAGTGTTCCAGCTTCTATATGAAAAAAAATAAATGACAGAATTAGAATATCATAATTTTCAATCCAAAATTAAATAATAGATTTAGGTGTTGATTATAAATGGACACCAGCATCATAAGGATAAACAGAAGAAGGTAGTATGAGCTTCCTGGAGGGTGATTCGACTAAGGAAGCATTCTTGCAAAAGAAAAAAGGCTATCAACCATGTCAAGACTGTGGAGAGAAAAGTTAACAGATCTGAGTATCCATATCCATAGAAAGACTTACTAACATGCTGATCCTTCTCCCTAGACCTCCATTATTATCTGGTTGACTATTAATTATTCTACTGGCCTCGGTAAAAAGTTAGTTGAGTGAATTTTTCTGGTCAGTTTTTATTACTATCAGTACACATTTAATATTTTCATAATTTCTTGGAAGATAGGTTCTTTTTTCTCTGAAAAATCCCCAAACTAGTAATTCTGTCTTAAAAATAATTCCACAGGCCCTAGCTGGTTGGCTCAGTGGATGGAGCGTCGGCCTATGGACTGAAGGGTCCCAGGTTCGATTCCAGTCAAGGGCACATGCCTGAGCTGTGGGCTCAGTCCCCAGTGTGTGTGTGTGTGTGTGGGGGGGGGGGGGGCGGGGAGAGGCGTGCAGGAGGCAGCCAAACAATGATTCTCTCCCATCACTGGTGTTTCTCTCTCTCTCTCCCTCTCCCTTCCTCTCTGAAATCAATAAAAATATATTAAAAAAATAATTCCACATCCCAGCCCATGAGGCTCAGTAGTTGATTTTCAACCTATAAAGCAGGAGGTCACAGTTTGATTCCCAGTCAGGGAACTTGCCCTGTTATGGGCTTGATCCCCAGTAGGGGACATGCAGGAGGCAGCCAATCAATGATTCTCTCTCATCCTTCATGTTTCTCTCTCTCTCTCCCTCTCCCTAACTCTCTGAAATCAATAAAAATATATTAAAAGAAATGACTCCACAGGATAACTATTATTTTAGTTTTATTATTTTGTCTGTTTTTAGTCTCAAAAATTACTTAACCTTGATTGCTTTGCCTTATTTTCTCTGAAAAATTTTCTGAAATTTTACTTTCTATCGTTATTTGTTTAAATAATGGAAGAAGAAACTTACAGAATTCCATGGGAGTTGGCACCAGAACTAGAGATAATCATATTGTTTAGAAGAGAATATTTTTATATATGCCAAGTGAACCAAAGCAGAAGGTAGTCTTTAGAGGGTGCAATTTCCCCTCCATACAATTTATTACCTGCATACTTGCTTCCCTTTTATTTCTGTCTCATGGGACTGAACAATTTCTGTAGCTGGTCATACTGGATAAGTTGTTCAATGTGACCACTATGTAAATACTAACTTGTTTGTTGCTTGTGCAAATGTTGTTGAGCCCTTGGCCTTATTTTCCTCAGCTGCAACCCAATCCACTCTGTCAGAGCATTCATTATGATGCCCCTGGGACTTGAGGGACAAGCGGAACCAGTGGTACTGTGACGATGAACCTTCTGTTTGCTGAGGAATAAACCATCTTAATCTGATGCAGTAAGTCTCATTGTCTAGTCTTGGCATCTATGGAGTGGTAACAGATTTACTCCTTGCCATCCTCAGCCAGGCTGGGGTTTTTCTCTGACCAATTTTAAAACTGCTGAATGTATGTCTTTTGTCTTAACTAAAAAAACAACAACACCTTAGAAATTGTTTTTAAAAAATGAAAAATTGAAGGCCTTTGTAGGGATCTATATATGTAAAAGGCTAAGTGACTGACTGTCTGTCTGTCTGACTGTCCGACTGTCTGACCAGCCGGTACATATGATGCATACTGGCAATTTAAAAATAAATGTTGACTATTTTAATTTTATAATACTATATTATATATACTACTTTGACATATACTTTTTTGTAGTAACATAATTACTGCATGAATCTTTCTTCTAATTAATTTCCTTTCAATGTGCACGAATCTGTGCACTGGGCCACTAGTATAAAGTATAACAATAGTGCATGTATTGAAATGTACTCCACATCAATTAACCTGACGAACCCATTCATATGCCCATAGGGATGAGGTCACATGAAGGCTGCTGGTCACAGTTCTGATAGGAACTCTATGCTGGATCACCTCAGTCCAGAGTCTGGATCCCAGCCTCAGAATCTCGTGAAATGGATGTCGTCATATACTGAGAGTGGGGTAGTCACTCATTGGTGAAGTTACGCTAATAAAGGTCATGTCTAAACCAAAGACACAGTTCATTAATTAATTATGAGATACCCTTTCTGGAAGAGGTAATGCTAATTTTTCTTAAATAGGAAAGGCCTCACCCCCTCATCAAGAAGCCAGTTTGAAATCAAGACGTCGAATCTCAGAGGGAAGGTGGCAGGAAGAGGGATGGTGCGAGAAGACGTCAATCAAAGAACTTGTATGCACATATGAATAACTCATGGATACAGATGATAGTGTGGTGAAGGTCTGGGTGGGTGCAGAAGTGGGCTAGAAAGGGTCAATGGGGAAAAAAGGGGACATATGTAATACTTTCAATAATAAATATATTTTTTAAAAGGCTGCTCTGTGAGATTAAAATCAGAGCAAAGAAAGATGGTAATGAGTCAGGGTTGAAGAAACATTCAGACCTATTTCTCTGGTGCCCCAATTGCTCTGGTTCCTATGCATTACTGACTGGCTCACTAACAGCTTTGAAATTTATGGTTCCTATTTTCCTGTATTTCTACTCCCTTCTATTCCTGCTCTTTTAATGAACCATTTTTTTTCTTGGATATCTATAATAACAAAAGCATAATATGCTAATTAGACTGGACGTCATTCCGGACGACCTTCCGTACGAAGCCAGGGCTGTGAGGGCCAAGGCAAGCCACTGTGGCTGAGAGGGCTGAACCCCTTGCACAAATTTCATGCATCGGGCCTCTAGTGTTATAATAATAGATTTAGCTATTTCCTTATGAAAGTGTTTTGGGAATAGGCTGAGTAGATGAATACCTCCAGTTTTCACGCTTAGCTGTGTAGGCCTTTAATCTCTTCAAGATGACTTTGTAAACATGGGATCTTATCTCTCTGTGTTTGTTATACAGGTATCATTATCAGCTTTAGAGATATTTTAATGTTAAAAAATATATACCTATAATTTGGCATATGCATAATCTACCAACTTAATGTTATGTATATGTGTTTACAAACATAAATGATCAAAAGTCCATTTATTTATTCAACAAATAGGTACTTTGCACTGAGTATGTGTTCAATATATATTTTTTAAATATATTTTATTGATCTTTTACAGAGAGGAAGGGAGAGGGGTAGAGAGTTAGAAACATCAATGAGAAAGAAACATTGATCAGCTGCCTCCTGCTAATCCCCTACTGGGGATGTGCCCACAACCAAGGTACATGCCCTTGACTGGCATCAAACCCAGGACCCTTCAGTCTGCGGGCCAACGCTCTAGCCACTGAGCCAAACCAGTCAGGGCATGTGTTCAATATTTTTGTAGGTGCTGGAGATCTAGTGATTAGACAGGCAAGCTTCCCACATTCATGGAACTCACATTCTAGTGACAGTTAACAAGTATGGCTATGTATTTATAGCATAATTTCAGATTGCAATGTGCTTATGAAAGTAAGTGAAGGCAGGTAAAAAGGGAAGAGAGATAGGGGTGTCTGTTTTAAATGGTATCATGACAGTTTAAATAGTTCCTAGAGCACAAATGCTGTATTGGGAATGCCATTAAACAAACAGATGTATTTGCTAATTCTGTTATTTCTAGTTTGATCATTAAAAAAAACCCACACTGCTATAACTATAATGTGAATATGCAACATCCACCAATAACTCTGACATTCTCTCATCTTTGTGATTCAGGTATATTAGATTTGATTGACTTTTAAAAAAATTATATATTAAAAAACTTGTTCCAATGCAGTCAACATATAAATACTTTGAGGACGCTGCTAACAGGACTGACATTTGAATGTGTGATTAAATGGAGTAGTCGCCATAGAAATTCAGATAATGTCGAGAAATTCTCAAACTTGAGTTAGTGTATTAGTCCTCTCTTCTTTCATAGTCCATAAAAAGCTTGCAGCATACGGTAATGTGTCAAGAATTTTTTAAAAATCCTATTTATGTGTACAAGTTCACATAAGATGCATCTTCCTTTGTGTATTATATAATGATGCTAAAATATGAGGTCATTTAAGGATTTGCCAAACATGGAAAAAGAAATATATTTGCAGTTTTTACATTAGGATACATTTATGCTGTGGAAAAGCACTATTGCCTAAATACATCTTGAAAAAAAAATGCTTTTGAGAAGGAATGAATAGCACACAAATTCTGATTTCTTTTTAAGTCATCTTGAAAAACGGACTACAGACACCTGAGCTGAGCTTTAGTAAAGTGCTAATTAGGAGTGCATGCCACAATTTGAATGGTAGCTGTATGAAGTGTACAGAAATCTCAGCAGTAGGGGAATGGTATGTGGCTTTTTGGGACAAGTTTGACAGCTAGGTGCTGGTCCTTTGATGGTATGTATCTAAAAGCTCTAATGCTGACAGAGACTTTGAGATTACCTATTCACACTCTCAATTTGCACCTGAAGAATCTAGGGCTGAGCATGGGTAAGTGACTTGCTCAAAACCATGTGGCCAATAGATCACCTGATGGATGAGTTTCTGCTCTGCCCGCAGCTCCACCCTGCCTCACCTTCCCTCCCATTTGCTTCTCAGCCATTTTGTTGAACTGCATAGCACACAGGCTTAGAAATAAAGTGAATTTCACATGTGCAAATTAACCGTTTGTTTGCTAGCTGTTCCCGTGAAATGTTTGAGAAGAAAAGAATGGCAGTAAAATTAAAATAAGGTTTAGAGATTTTATTTGTCCAATTTTTCTTACATCCTGCCATAAGAAATTTTAAAAAGTCATATTATGGTTGAGACAACATCAGAAATGGAGGTTGGAGGGCGGGATTGGGGAAGGGTTGTCAGAAATGAAAGGAAAGGTGGAAGAGGGCCATGTAGGACACTGACACGGAAGGCCACAGTTCCCTGGGTTAGCGATTGTCTCCCCGATTAAACTTTTCTGATTTTGAAGTGGAAAATATTAACTGCCTTTGTCTTGCTTTCCATGAAAAGGGCTGACTATTCTCTGAGGCCCTTGAGTGTCACTAGTCAAGGACTGGGTATGTATTCAGCCTTTTAGAAGTCTTATTGGAAAATATACACGTAATTCTTTTTTTTTTTAAATCCTCACCTAAGGATAAGTTTTTCATAAACTTCAGAGAAACAGAGACACAGAGAGAGAAACATTAATGTGCAAGAGAAAAATCTATCAGTTGCCTCCATATGCGCTCCGACTGGGGATCAAACCTGCAACCTCTGTATTTGCCCTGACTGGGAATTGAACCCGACGCCTTTCAGTGTATGGGGCAATGCTCCAAACAACTGAGCCACACTGGCCAGGGTCATACATGTAATTCTTGATTGAGCAACTCTACATGCAACTAGAAAGCACTGATGTCTATTTTCAGGTAGAGGTAAGGCCATCACTGCTGACCAGTTAATGTTTGCTAATTTGAAATTACAGTCAATTCTTGATTTATCAGAGTAAGGAGGGTCTGTGCAGAAGACAGAGAGCATAGATGACTGCCAATCATATGTAAGACAAAACTCCAGTTTGAGGGGATCAGTGCAGCATGATGGTTAGAAACAAGCAGTTATTTTTGTGTTCAAATCCTAGTTCTACACTTACTAGCTATGTGAACTTGGAAAGACCTATAAAGCCTTACATGATATGGCCCCTGACTATAACTCAATGTCCTGCCTTATTCCCTCATGCTCACTTTACTTCAACCACAAAGCCCTCCTGCTCATCAGTGGTCAGGACGAGCAAGCTCCAACCTCAGGGCCTTTGCACATGCTGCCTTTGCCTGGATAGCTCTTCCCTCCAGCAAACTACTTAGAACACTACTCTTTCTTTCAAATTTTCCTTAAATGTCACTTTTTTTAGAGAAACATTCCTAGCTATACTATGAGGAATGACAATGATAGAGACAACTATTTATATTCTTACCCTGCTCAATGTTTCTTTATGGTCACTTCGGAGGTATTATATATGTGTTCTTGTTTGGTTATCTGTTGTCTACTCACATTAGTAAATATTTTTTTAATGTAATCCCTCTTCTTTTTCTTTTTTTTTTTAGTTACCTTATGACCTGCTCTCAAAGGGTTCCTGGAACATAGTAATTGCCCAGTATGCATTTGTTGAATAGGTGCATGCTGATACCCAACAAAAGAGCCAGTAATAGAAATGGTTACATGCTGTATCTCTAGGGAGAAAGATGGGTGATGAGTGAGGAGGACAGGACCCTCACATGGCATTTAACATAATTGTTTTTACTCTGTGTGCATTGCATTTGTTATAAATTATTTCAAAGAGATTGAGGCTGGATGCTGGTCTAAGATATACCACCAACCTATGCACATTTAATCTATATTTAATTTGATTTCTTCCACTTCAAACTACTTTGCTTCTGATCATAAATGGAAATGAACCAGCAGAAAGGAGATGGCATCCATCCACTCTGCATCCATGTAGAGTTCACTGTTCTGGAACCTGCACCCCATGAACTCTCACTAATGACCACAGATATGATCCTAGGAAAATACTTTTATCTTAATTAATTGAAATGATACAAATTAAAAATGTGGCTAATGTGAGTGCAAATACAAGTAGATACAATTAATTTAAGTGAATGCACCAGACCATTCATGTGGCCACAATTCCTCAAGCCCCACTAACTTTGAATATTTTCTGTATCTGGATAGCTTCATTTATGTCTCTTCAGGAGCTTGCCCTAGCATGGATGAGAGGCAATAGGAGAAAAGGCCCATGGCATGGTGAGGAGCACCGAGATGAGGGTTTGAGGGTAACACCTGAAAAATTAACTTCTTCCCAATTATTACCCCAACAGGTGTTTTGTCCTCCCAAATGAAGTATTTGGGGCATGGAAACAATTTTGAGAGCTGCGTTTTTCTCGGTTGTGTGGTGCTTTAGACACAAGAATTAGACAACTAACAGAGGATATCTTTAAATGAGGGCACAGAAGCATTTACATTAGTGAAAAAGCCTTTGCTTTACCCTCCCCTCAGCCACACACATTACACACACACACACACACACACCCCAATTCTTCACCCCAGGACTCCGATGATCAATGCCCTGTCTCGGCCTTGTTCCTGCTGAAGTCACGCGTGAGTTCTAACAAACCCCCCTCTAAGGCTGCCTCCTATCACAGGCTCTTCAGGATGGGATGAACACATCCACCAAAAATCATGTTTTCTTTGCATCCTAACTGAAACAGCATTAAAGGGGGAAATGGGAATTCAGCACTGCCAGCTACAATATCTCTCCTATCAGTTCACCAATAAGGCCTGGTAGGGACCTGCCGAGCCTCTGGATAAATTGTATTTTCCAAGGGTTAATTAAGCTGTCTTGAGCTTCTGCATGAAGAGGAACAAACTGGCACTTGCAGCGCTTTCTGAAACCTGCTGTCGACATTACAGTCCCTGCTGCTTTTAGCTGTATCGATCCGATGCCTGACCTGTGAAATCCTTGATGGCTGCTAACACTAGAAGCTTACTGGAGCTTTCCCAGGGAGCTTCGGGACAGCTTGTGTAGTCAGGTACAATTACCTATCCCTCCAGGAGAGCCAATTAGTTCACAAAGAGCTGGAGCAGAACAAATGTTTTGTATGTGATTTAGAATCCTAAAAAAGAAGGGAGAAAAAAGGGGGGGAAAAGGCTTTGTTCTGTCTGATTCTTTTGTTCCTAATTTTATGATTATTGTTCAATTCACAGTGGTCCTCACATTTCCTCACATGTTTCTGGAAGATTTATAAGAACATGATAAACTAGATTTATCGTTTTCTCTCTTTAAACTATGAAAATTGCCTGTGCCATTTAAGATCCAATTTCTGGACTAATTGTATGAAGTCAAAGGTAGGGATTCCAAGTTTGTTCTACTTTCTGTGTTTTGGAAACTTTTTCTCTAAATGGTACAGTCAATGTTAATCATAATGGAATACTCCTTTAACAAGGGGAGGATGGATGGCAACTACTTCTGAAACTTGGCTGTGCAGATAGAAAATGAGAATAAGAGGTTCCTAGGTAGAAATATGCTCCACATATCCAGACATATACCAACATAAGCATGATTGATTCTGAAACTACAGCTAAACTTTATAGATTGTCAACTAATAGAGTGTGGTGTCCTTTAAGTAAAAAGGTGGTGCAACTAACCTATCATCTGTGTGCCCTGAGCCTAAGAGTGCTTTCCCCGTAATAGGTATTAGTATTACTCTCTTACCCCTTTTCCTTTGTGTCTAGCGATACTCATTTATTAGCTAGTTACAGGATGTGTTCTGTCCATTAAATACATTTTTCTTTATTGTTTTCTCTGAATACTATCTTAATGATGAAGGGATCAATAATTAGCCCTCGAAGCACAGTGCCCAATAGAATTAACTACAAATGGAATTTAATGCTCTCCAGTACCAAATAAGCATAAAAATGATGGAAAATGGCAATATTGTTCCTTTTAACAATAGAGACAACATTTAGAAGTCTGGTTTCAAATCTTCTTCCAATAAAATAAAATCATATACAGGGTTGGCAAAAGCAGGTTTACAGTTGTGAGTATGCAACATATATTTATTCCTGTATTATCATGTATTAATTATTATATTATTTTCTATACAAACAACTGTAAATTCACTTTTGCCCATGCCTGAAATAAACTGGGACAAAAGTTTAATGTAAAAAAAAGGTATCAGGTACTCATCACAGAGGCTTTTGGTACCTGTTTAGAAGGTAATAGAAACATTTGATTCCTGTTTCTGAAAGGCAGTAACATAAAAACTGACAAAAAGGTTTCATCATATTTTAGATATAAGTCATACAAAGTAAAATCAGTTTCTCGACTAACCTAGAGTCAAAAGGGCTAAGACAGTAATAAGAAAATAAAAACATGAGTCAGTAAGAGCAAAATAAAAAGTTAGCTGCTCTGGTTTTATTAATTTGTAATAAAGTGATAATTGCACAAAGAGAAGTAAGGGCCTCGTATGACCTGAAGTAGGTGGAACTCTATATAGCCTGATTACATGGAGGTGGAGGGCAGGAGCCTGGGTATATGCCAATGTCTGTGTTCCTGAGGACTTCCTGGGTTCTGAGCATGCCTGAAGTTTGTCCCACTGATGCAGACAATGTCAAAGAAAGTAGATTCATGTTGCCTCATGTGAAGGCACAATTGCATGGAGTGGGAGCAGACATTTGTTGGGCTGCTTGTAAAATGGATTGGGAACTTGGTTTCTAGGTTAATGTTATGTTGAAAGAGGAAATATCTGGTAAACTGGAAGGAGACAGTAAGGTTGAGAACACTGAACTAGAGGGACAGATGTCAGTTGGCATTCTTCTGTCAAATGTCTTCCTCTCTCCCTTATTAATGTCCCACACTGTTGAGACCACTCCAGGTGTGTGTTGAAAAGGAGTTGATAACAGTTTCCAGGACTGGAAAGTTGTAGCAATTTCAAAACGGGGAAAAATGACCCTGCATGATTCAGGGCTCAGTTCACTATTTTAATTGGTAAGAGACAAGCAGATAGTCCATTCTCATCAGTGGTCAACATTTTAGTTTGAGAATAAATGTTGTGAAAATGAGATCAACACCATGAGTTGAATTGCTCGCAGTGGTCGGCAAACTGCGGCTTGTGAGCCACATGCGGCTCTTTGGCCCCTTGAGTGTGGCTCTTCCACAAAATACCACGTACGCATGTGCAGTGTGATTGAAACTTCATAGCTCATGCGCAGAAGTCGGTATTTTGTGGAAGAGCCATACTCAAGGGGCCAAAGAGCCGCATGTGGCTCACGAGCCGCAGTTTGCCGACCACTGCTCCGGAGTCCTCAGTTTTGCTGTATGCTAACCAGTCATAGCCTTATTCTCCCCGTGATTCACATGTCACAAACTGCTCTGAGAAAGCATGGGGTGAGTCATGCCCATGACTCCTTTCATGCCCATGACTCCCATGCTTTCCTTTCACTGGAAAAGCAACCTAAAGTTGGTGTCTGGAGTGTAATCCTGAAACATATTGATTGCTTATTTATTAATGTGTGGTATCTATACATTACTTATTCTTCAAAACATGCATTTCATAAGAGAAAAGTAATTTTCAAAGAAAATTCTAAAAACATGTTTCCTTCACAATTATCCTTTGTGAGCGATGGTAAGAGTTCAGTAAATTCTCTCTCAATGCATAGATAGGCCTTATGAATAGATCATGACTTTAGGTTTACTTCAGTTATAAGGGGCTATCATCAAAAGTTAACCTGAAACCTACAGATACCAATTAAAGATCATCAATAGAGCTGACAGTTTTCCCATCCTCTTCTCACCTCCTTCTACTGAATCTCCTATTAAGAGGAGAGTAACTGCCTAAGGATTCAACTTGAAAGCTTTCAATCTATTTAACAGAATAAAGTACATGATGATCTGCTTTTTCTAAATCATAAGGGGCCTTAGAGCTGAAGATACTAAGTACAAACAAGATCGCAAAGGACGTTTTAATGTTTGATATACCAGTGTTCAAAATATATAACACAATAGCAAATATTTTTAAACTGTGCTTTTATGAAGGAGTAGCAAGTTGGTGAAACCTAGAGAATCAATTTCTGAAAGCATCATTTTTGAAGTATCAAGAATATTCTTCTCATTGGAAAATTGTGGCTGAAATCAATGAAGTGCCTGTTTTTTACTCCAACCACAACATAAAGAGTCCATGTTTTTACCCTCTGAGATGTGCCTGTAAGTGTGATTCTTCCTATGAAAAGCCTCAAGAAAGAGAAAGAATAAAATCCCAAACTTGATAGATGTAGGTGTTCAAATGAGAAAGTGAATAAAGTGTCAGATTCAAACACAGAAAAGGATAAAGGAATTAGAGAGACAGAGGGGAGAGTGCTTATTCAAGCAGAAATATTTACTGCTCCATGATCCATTAGGGCATCCTGGAAGGAGGCTTAGCCCAAGATGAATGCATACGATTCTTAACAGATAATGCCATTAATGCTGCTGGATGTCCATTTTTAAAAAATCTATTGTTGTATGTTAAATTATAATGAAAACATGATACTCTTCATCTTTAACTTTATTTCTACATTAATCCAAATTCATCTCTCTAGAAAATTTTTTCTTGTTTATAACCTCTATAACATCTAGTAAAATCATCACAAAGGTAAGAAATTTACCAAAAGGATATCTGTCCTTATATCCAAATGACATTTTTACTTTTTGCCTTCTAAGTATTCTTACCTGTCTTTAATTATTTCATTACAAATAAAAGGCTAGGTCCAGCTGGTGAAGCTCAGTGGTTGAGCATTGACCTATGAACCAGGAGGTTTCAGTTTGATTCCTGGTCGGGGGGACATGCCTGGGTTGCAGGCTCAATCCCCAGTGTGGGGCATGCAGAAGGCAGCTGATCAATGATTCTCTCTTATCATTGATGTTTCTATCTTCTCTCCCTCCTTATTCCTCTCTGAAATAAATAAAAATATGTTTAAAAAAATAAAAGTCCAAAAATCATACTTGATCTATAAAAGCTAATCAAAACCATAGCATTCCCATCACAGCTCAATTGCTCTTCTATCTTCAATTTCTTTTATACAGGCCTACTATCTAGTAGGCACAATGTGAGGCACTGAATTGATAATGTTGAACAAAAGAGACACATTCCTTATCTCCCAAAGCTAACAGGCTTACTTTCAAATTTTAATAAGTACTTAGGAATGGAAAAGTATAGATACAGCCCTAGGTGGTTTGGCTCAGTGGATAGAGCATCAGCCTGGGGACCAAAGCTTCACGGGTTTGATTCACATCAAGGGCATGTACCTTGGTTGCAAGCTCCTCCCCAGCTCAAGACCTGGTCCGGGCGTGTGCAGGAGGCAACCAATCGATGTTATGAGAGCACATCGATGTTTCTTTCTGTCTTTCCCTCTCTCTTCCACTGTCCCCTAAAATCAATGGAAAAATATCCTCGGGTGAGGATTAACAACAACAGCAGCAAGAAGTATACATACTTGTGAGCGCATATATATGGGGGACCAGTTTGATGATATTAAGGAAGAATTTTGTAAGGAAGTGATGTTTGAGCTATGATCTGAAAGACAAATGGGTAATCACTGTGGGATTATTAGAAGGTTAGGGTGACAAGTAAAAGAAGCATCTAGGTATAATGTTGTGTGGAAAGGTGAAACTATCTGGTAAACTGGAAGAAGCCAGTAAGGTTGAGTCACTGAACTAGAGGGGTGAGGCCTGGCAGCATGCAGAGTGCAGACCATAAAGATCATGGGTTGCATTAAAAGTGTTGACCTTGTGCCAGTTGTAGCAAGCCATTGTAAAGTTATAAATACCAGGTAGGCATGACTTCATGAAATTTGAATTTTTAAAATATCATTGTCAGCTATGGAGAATGAGTAGGAATAGAGTATGAGTCAGATAAGTTAACCACTCAAAAGGTTTTTGCCGTGGCCCTTCTCTCCTACATTCTCTGTGCTAACAGTAAACTCATGCCTGTTATCACCTGGAGATAAACATGTCTATCCAAATATCCAGAACTGCCAGGTTTCAAACTGGCAGCGTGTAGACTCAATCTAGACCCTGATCTTTTTTATTCTTCCATGGCATTGAAAAAACTGTATTGATTTATTTACCACATCAATTTTACATACAAATTTGAGCTAACAGCTTCTCTGGGTATATTAGGAAATGTGGCCGCATAGGCCTGAATTTCTACATGGTGATCATTACTATAAGGTGACATCTAGCTGGAGCCGGGAAGTGTTGCCCTTCTCTAAGGTGCGGCACTAGCACCACAGTATTTGAGTCCTTACCACTGTATTGTCTTACAGTTGACCTGCATCACTCACCTGTCTAGTCCTGTAGGCATTTGTATTTTTGGTCTTGTCAGTTCATTTTCACAAAGCTTGAGTGGTGAACTTAGATTTTAAAACAAAAGTTACAATTCAGAAAATAATGTGATGATAATAATTACCTGGAATTCTGTGTTTTCTGAATATAATAAACTAATTGACGAGTAAGATAATGAAAATATATCTACATGCAAAAGCTAATGGACTTGTTAATTGGTTTCTCTCAATAAAAGTAATATATTAATTTTTTTAAAAACCTATAATGACTAAACTAGAGTTAACCCAAATACTCAAAGTAAATATATATATGAGAATATGCAAATACATGGACCTGACATGTCAATCTCATGTCAATCTTTTTGATTGACAGAACTGAAGTTAAGACACATCAAGTCATAAACATATTGCTACCTTTAATATTATTCCTAGCTTCCATTTCTTTGGGTAAGGAAAGTTATAGAAATTTCTTCAATATTGTGTCTTTTTTTCTACTCTTTTGTTATTTTGTCCTTCCTAAAAGGAAACTAGTTAAGTGTATATATCCACTCAGATACAGACACATCAGGAATGTTGATCATGTCACCCAATTCCTCTATATTACTACTACTTGTGTGTCCTTGAGCTGTCACCTTGTGTGTGATTTTAGTTATGTCAAATTTTACTTGTTTTGCTTCATATGTTTTGATTATTTACTGTATGGTCTATTAAAAACCATAACTTTTATATAGCTTTCATGCATTTTTATCTCTTATCAATGTGAGTCATCTTTATTCCCTTTAGTTTTTTCTGTTATGCATTCTAATTTGTCTGATGTCAAATATTACCACCCCTGCTTCCTTCCTTTTCCCTCCTCCCATTCATTCTGCTCCTTCCCTTCCTCTTCTCTCTACATTAGCATACTTCTATTATTTTCCTCATCAGTTTATTCAACTTTGGTGCCATTTTACCTGGCCCTCTTGTGAAGAAATTTCCATGACATTGATATATTTGGTGTTATTTCTGACAACATATATTTTCTTTATTTTTGTTGTTTCCCTTTTTCTTTCCAGATTTTTACTAGATTAATAACTTTTTCATTTGTGGTTTCTTAGAGAGTTTTGGAGGTTCTACCTTTAACATCTAGTCTACTACTGTGGTAGATTTTAGTAGCAGTCACTGACATTTTCTTCCTATAAATAGGAAGGTTTACACTTCCTTGTCCTTTTAAAAATGGGCACGAGTATGTGACTTATGTGATGCAGCATTTGGAAGCTAGTATATGATGTCCCATGCTCTTGCGCTCTCTCTCTTTTCCCCTCAGCACTCTCTTCACTTGCAGAGTGAACCTCAACATCTCATCTGGAGGTGATTGATGGCTTCCCTGATGATGCAGCCTTTGTCAGCTTGGGTTCCTTAGCGGCTGTTATGCTTAAACCACTGAACTTTGGGCTTGCCTATTACCACAAGCCTCTCTTGACTGGTACAATGATTGCCATAAAAAATGTAATCAACGCATACACATATTTTACATAAAGGTTCAGAAAATAATCAGCAGTATTAGCCTTTCCTTTCAGCCCGATGAGACCTTTATTGCAATTTAATGTTTTCTTCTCACATTTTTCACCATCAAACACTTTTGTTGAAATAAGATTGAAATTTCGTCCAGTGGCTTTTCTTTTTACTATTATATCTCATCTGTTCTAGAAACCTTTGTCTAATCAATTTTATTAATTGCCATGTTATCAATAGTCAGTTTACTATGAGTTTCATAATGGCTTTGTTCATCACAAGTTTTTCTATCTTATACTTCTACTTCCTAAAACTTAATTTTCACTTAGAGGACATTCTTGAGAATTGCAGAGGGTACACAGGCAGTAAAATATCTGAGGATTATTATTCCTTCAAACGTGTTCTTTGCCCTTATATTTGAATGGTAGGTGGTTGTTGTTTTGAATGGTAGTTTTTTTAAATATAGAAATTTGAACTTGACACTTTCACTTCAGGGTTTTGGGCAGTACTCTATTACTTCTCACATGTAACTGAGAAGACACATGAAAGTCTGCATTTTTATTCTTTGCAGGCAACCTCACTTTTATTCTACTAAAGTTTGTGGCATATTTTTTACTACTGGTGTTGAGAGATTCTAAATGGATTCATCTTAATTCTTCTAAAGCATTCAATAAGCTCTTTTCTGGTTGACAAATTGTCATTTTTAAGTTTAGAGAAATATGCTTCTATCATTTCCTTGACTATTTCTTTACGTTTTTATGCATCTGGTTCTACAAAATTATTTTCGGTACGTATTTTCTCAGACCTTTCTCTCATAAGTTTATTTTGGTGTTTTTGCCTTACATTTGGGGAATATTTAGGTTGCTATTCCAGATTGCTCACTTTTGCTATTTCAGATTGCTCATTGTTTTTTTTACAAATTATGATACTCATATTTCTAATGTCCAAGAATTCTGATTGCTTCTCACTCATGCTAACTTTTTTTTAAAAACAGAGGAGATATTCTTTTATGGTTTGGAGTCGAGTTCAGTGGAAAAATTATCATTTTATTCTATCTATCTTTGGTTTCTCAGCTCTGTGGAGTTTTGCTGTCAACTACATTCCATCTGCATTATATTTCCTAGCCATTCATCGGAACTGATGACAGTAGTTTTGCTATCAGATTTTCTAGTACGATAACTGATTTTTTCCTATTTTTATATTTTGTTATTATTTCAATGGATATTGGGAGTTAGTAGAGATGAATTAATGTGTTTGCAGGTATTTTGATCCAATGTAGAAACTTTAAATTGGTAATATCTTCATACTCTAGAATTATTTGGATATACAGGCCTCTTATACTATAGCTCATTTTCATATATGGGTCAAAGATTATATTAAGAGATATTTAAGATGATTATGAAGTACAATCTTGTTCAGATAATATTAAGTGGTTTATTCTGTAGAGGAACAATGTTGAGGCAATATTTTTCATTTCTATTCCTAATATTTTCTATCCCATTCTAGGCCATGAGATGTTCTTCACCAATCCTTATAGACCATAGTCTAAATCCCATGACTTACTATTAGTAAATATATTCTAAAACACTTTTTGAAAGCATACTCTCTGTATGCTTTCATACTCAGTTGGGAGAAAGGATTGGCTTAACATTTGTAATAATCAATGTAAGCTGCAAACATAAATAATACATTATTTCTTTTCTCTGTGACATTCAATTTTACATATACTGACATTTTTGCAGAAAATTAATGGCCCTTTCGGTAGGCAGTGTCTTGCTTTTTCTTCTCCACTAATGATTATAAACTCACACTTATACATGAAGAGTCACGTGTCAAGTTTCATCAAATCAATGATTTTAAGATATAGAAGTTGGCCTGGGGATATGCATTAGGAAATTGAACCTATAATTTAGGTATCTTCATTATCACACTGTAACACTGAATTGAATAGCACTAGAGCAGCAGTTCTCAAACTGTGGGTCGCGACCCCTTTGGGGGTCAAACGACCCTTTCACAGGGGTCGCCTAAGACCATCGGAAAACACATATATAATTACATATTCTTTTCGTGATTAATCACTATGCTTTATGTTCAATTTGTAACAATGAAAATACATCCTGCATAACAGATACTTACATTACGATTCATAACAGTAGCAAAATTACAGTTATGAAGTAGCAACAAAAATAATTTTATGGATGGGGGTCACCACAACATGAGGAACTGTATTAAGGGGTCACGGCATTAGGAAGGTTGAGAACCACTGCACTAGAGTGTTTATTTTTAGGAACATTTTTTATTTCCTCAAAAAATGAAACTTAGTTCAAGAAAAAATAACTACGACATATTGAAGATTTAGCTTAGTAGAATGGAAAAAACCCAAGAGCAAAGAAAAAATGTACTGAATTTATTCTAGTACTGATTGATTACTTTGATGAGGAAGAAGAAAATCCTGCCATTTGCTGCAACATAAATAGACCTCGATGGCATTGCTAGTAGAGATAAGTCAGACAAAGACAACTACTTATTTGTGGACGCTAAAAAACTGAACTTGTAGAGACAAAGAGTAGAATAGCAGTTGCCAGGGGCTGGGGGACTGGAGGAATTAGGAGATGTTCATCACAGGGTAAAAACTTGCAGTTAGAGGATGGAGACCGAGTGCACAACATTGTAATTATAGTTAATGATATTGTACTATATATTTCAAAGTTGCTAAGAGACTAGATCTTAAATGTTCTCCACACAAAAAAGAAATAATTATGTACTGTAATGGAGATGATAGCTAAAGCTACAGTGGTAATCATATTATGATATATAAATATATCAAATTAAAATGTTGTACGCCTTAAACTTAGACAATGATATATGACAATTTATCTCAATAAAAATGGTATGCACAAATTAAAGGATTTCCATTCAAAATTTGAATGGCTTTGAATAAGTCCTTTAACCTATCTGGACCTTCATTTCCTCATCTTTCAACTAAAGGGGTGGATGAGGTGATATCTTCCATGTCAAAGACTCTTTCCACTAATGTGTAGAACTCATTGTAAATGGAATAGAATCACTAAGGACGTCATATTGATTACTTCATTCAGTGGTTCAATGTTTCTAGATTGGACAAAAAAGATTCATTGCATAATTTTTCCCCTCTTGTACTGAAAATCCCACTAAATGTCTGGCCAAGGGAATGGAGGTCCACAATCTTGAAGGTCTCAAATTAGTAAGGAGTACACAGGAGATGGCAGGAATATAAAGACAATCAAACAGGTGGATTTTGCTGAGGAGCCATTGTGTTCTGAACCCTGAAACCAGTGCTGGAGTAATGGAATGACACAGAAGGGATGGGGGAAAGTATGGGAGAATATAAAATGGAAAGGATCTGCCATGGAAAGACCTGAATTCAAGTTATCTTATGTAATATTACCTGTTGTTTTCTTCCTTATGATAATAAGTGTTCATCCACTATCTTTGAAAAATACCTTTAATTATAAGCAAGTTCAGATTATGGTAGTGATACTAGACTATTGTATTTTTTATAATACACAAATAATAGAATTTATAGTCAGAAGACATTTTTCCCTCTACTCTTTCTTTCCTTCTACTCACTCTGGGCCTCTGGTGGAAATGTCTTCCTCTGTCAGTGTGGCTAACAAGTCAGTCCTCATACCTCACTTTTTAAAAAGCTATATATGTGCATCACATTCAACCTATCTACATCTCAGAATTAAGTGTGAAAATAAATACATGACCATATGTGAAAATGAAGTGAAGGAATTATAATCACTTCCTTAAGACACAAGAAAATATTTTCAGTATAGAACTGCAATTATAATATTTCCTTCATAATGTAATAATAATAGGTATATTTCACAGGATGGCTTCAAAACAATTTCCCTTTTTACATTGCTGGAACTATCCAGTTCATTCCTGGACTAATGAATCAAAAGTAAAATATCCTATCAATAGAGTTCATTTATAGACATGGGACAATAGGCAATGAGGAGGCATATCCATCATAAAGAAATGTGATAAACTCTGGAAATGAGAAGAAGGTATTTATAACCAAGACCAAAGGAAGCAGCATCAACTTCAATAAATCAGATAAGAGATAAACTCTTTTCTTCATTATAAGCAGGCCAAACCTGGCAATAGAGATAGTGAAATAAATACATATGTAGACTCTTAGTTTCTGGATCATCCTCTTCATAAATTTATATCACCATCCCCTATACTGTTTTTTAACTAAGTTTTCTAAATCCTAAGCTACTTAGATATAATTTGCATGAAGCTGTCAGGATCACACACCACTCTGTCCTTGGGGAATATAACAGGTCACATCCAACTATATCTGATGAAAAGTTCAGAAAATAAAGCTGGTGAAGGTATCATTGACACCAAGTCAAGGTCCAAGCTGTCAGAGAAGAGAGGGAAGCATATCCACAGACAAAGCTACTGCAGACTTTTAGGTTTCACTGGAGATTGCCCCAGTTCCCAGCCAGAAGCCTTGGTTCTGGGTCTCAATTCACTATGCATTATTTGACATTCACGCTATTTCTTTGATTTTCATTTTTCTCCTCTGTAGAATGGCTTAACACTTGCTCTTTCTCCTAAGGTTATTATAACATGCAAATAAAATCAGATCTATGAGAATACTCACATAAGTGTTATTTTAATGTGCTTTTATGTGTGTGCCTGTTTTGCCTTATAAACTATTTCTTTCCGGTAAGGACATGTATGTTCACGACATGTACCTAGAACAATGTGTGACACATGGTGTTTGTAAAATGCTTGTTAAATATTTGTTATGTCTTTGTTGAATCTCAATGAATGAAACAACCTTGAAAAGACCTCGTTTGGGAGAAGTAACAATAAAATACATACATCAAAATGTAAATTTCTTCTTTCATTGTTACCATCTTCTTTCTTTCTCTTCTTTCATCTCTACTGTCACTTCTGAACATGTTGAAAACGTTCACTTGTATTCTCCTCTTTTCTTTCCCTCTGAGGTAGGAGCCAAAGCTTTCCCTTTCCCTTGCTGCTATCATCAATTTCTCCCTCCGTTTATATTTTTTCTCTCTCTAGCTTTTTCAACTTTAGGACAGTATTTTTTTTTTCCTGTAGGTATCATTTAATCCCTTTCCCTGCCTGAGAAAGTTCAATTTGTTGATTGTGTTATTTAAGACAAATTCTTATATTTCCTTTCTGCTAACCTTCAAAATGCTTTGCAATTTCACTTTCATTATTACATTCTACAACTGCCTTCATAAAGCCACACAGTGTATTCCTTCTGACAAATTCGCAGCCCTCCTTTCCAGCCTCACTTTTCTGGCCTTTTCTATGCATTTTACTTCTTCAACCTTCCTTTCTGCTTGTTACTCCTTATCTTATCTTTGATGACATCATAATTTCTCGCTTCTCATACATTTCAAAATGGAAGTGTCTCTTGTTCAGCTTCTACCTACCCTCTTTTCCCATTAACAGCTATTGCTTCAGGTTCAACTGTACTTTCTCCTATTTCTGATGGACCCTCACCTCACCACACACACACACACACACACACACACACACACTCACACTCACACACACTCACACACTCACACACACACTCACACACACACACACTCACACACACACACTCACACACACACTCACACACACACTCACACACACACACACGCACACACACACACACACTCACACACACACACTCACACTCACACACACTCTCACACACACACACTCACACACACACACTCACACACACACACTCTCACACACACACTCACACACACTCACACACACACACTCACACACACTCACACTCACACTCACACACACTCACACACACACACACACACACACACACACTCTCACACACACACACACACACAACTGGTGTGGGCTTTGTTATTACCAATACACAGGTAGATGATATTCAAACCTCCTTTCTCTCTAATAATGTTTACTATTCTGATCAATGTGTCACTTCTTAAAAATATTACTAGCATGTAAAACCGAACAAGTTAAAATAATTTATTTATTGAAAAGGCACAATTAGAGGCTCCCCAAAGATGAGAAGAAAAGCTTGTTTGCATTAAATACCATAGTATGAATACTAAAGTGCACATGTCTGCAGAGCTGCATACAACTGAACAGTTTCCTGGAGGCCACTGTGCAGGTATGAGGGGGCGATATAAGGGGGAGTCTAAATGTGCTGATCTTCCTTTCCTTCCCCAAAATGTCCTTTAGCACAGAAGAATGTATAATTCTACTTATGAGGAATTCAAGAACAGGTAAAACAATCCATGGTGATTCTAGTTAGAACAGTGGGAATACTGACTGGCAAGGGCTATAGCTTTCTGAGATGCTGGATATGTTTTATGTCCTGATCTAGGTGATGGCCGCATTGGTGCATGTATACAAGTAAAAGAGTCATCAAACTATATACTTAAGGTATGTGTGCTATACTGTATGTAATACCTCAATTTTAAAATAAAGTCATTAAAAATTTTTAAAGTTTATGCACATAATATACACTGATGTGGTTGAACAAATAAATATGACACCAGTTAATGAGGACAGAAAGAAGTCTTGATAAAAAATACTATATAGTGAAAAGGAGATTTTTGTAGGACCAGATCTTCAATTACATAGTAATTTCCCATCAGAGATGTGACAGAGAACTAATGGGATTAAGTTAGATGAAGTCAACTTGGTGAATTAAAAAAAGTTTGAGTATATGGCTTTGAATACAGAATATCCTTTTATAGTAAGATCCCACTTAACATTGTGAACAGGTTCTTGGAAACTGCGACTTTAAGTGAAATGAGTATAACAAAACCAATTTA
Source organism: Myotis nattereri (assembly GCF_964212035.1). NCBI lineage: Eukaryota > Metazoa > Chordata > Mammalia > Chiroptera > Vespertilionidae > Myotis > Myotis nattereri. Next base: position 51,739,142 of record NC_138085.1, read on the forward strand.
TCATAGGCTAATTGATATAAACAAGATTTAAGTTCCCACAGCATATTTCTGGTCACAAAAAATATCACCAAAGTTCTACATGAAAACCCCGAAACACTTCTAATATTAAGTATTAAAGTAAATGTGAGCTATACATACATTTCAGAAAAAAATAATAAAAACAAGTAAGATCATTATTTCCCAAACCACTTAATCCAGTTCAGGATCATAGGTGGCCGGAGCCCATCACAGCAATTCAAGGGACAAAGTGGGAACCCACTCTGAGCAGGATGCCCTTCCATTGCAGGGCACACTCACACCCACACTCACTCAAACTGGGACAATTTAGACACAATTCGAGAAACATGCAAACCTTTGGGATGTGGGAGGAAACCCAGAGGAAACCCATGCAGATGGTGGGGAGAAGTGGTCCAGTCAAGAATAGATTTTTTTTCTCATCAATGTTACAATGAAAGGACATTAAACAAAACAACGTTATTTCTGGACCTACTATATAAATTACATTGCATTAAATCTATTTATGGGAACTTAACACCTATAACTTCATGTGAATATACCCTTGGACACTGGGATTATGAGTTGGTGACGAGTCAGAATTTTTCTGGGAATATATCTTCAAGGAGATAGTAACAAGATGCTCATCAATGTTGATTTATAGGTCTAGTTTAATAGGACAAGAAAATATACCAAATGTGGAGAAACTTCTGAAGAGAAAGAAAAAGTAAAGTCCACAAAAATGTCAGGAGAATAATATAATTTGCGGCCCAATTATTGGAATAATCTAGAAGGAGCGGATTTGACTGTTAATGCCAGTGAAAAGTCATAATCAAGGTGTTGGATGGCTGGGCTCTTATCAGGGGGCTCTGGGAAGAATCTTCTTTCAAGCTCATTCAGATGGTTGGTGGAATTCACTTATTTTCAATTGCAGAACTGGAGTTCTCTTTTCCTTGCAGAATGCCAGTCAAGGGCTAGTCTTTGCTTCTACAGGCTATCTTCATTCCTTCTCATGCTTTTCCAGGAGCCCCTGACCCCCTCCAGCAAAGATGAGTCAAATCCTCCTCACAGTTGGAATCTTTCTGACTTCCCCTTCTGCTATGTCTCACCTGTCTCTTTCTTCTCTAGCTGGAGAAACTTCCAAGAGCTTGTAAAGGCTCCTATGATGGATTTGACCCACCTGGATAACGTAGGATACTCACCCTATCTTAAGGTCCCTCACCTTCATTACATACGTGAAGCCCTTTATTCATGTAAGTAACATATTTATAGGTCACAGGAATTAGGGCATAGATATCTTTAAGAGCCCACTTGGTCTACCATAGAAACACACTCTTAAACCCATGTGAGAAAGCTTGAGAGCCACTGATATTTTTTTAAAATATACTTCTATTGATTTCAGAAAGAAAGGGAGAGGGAGAAAGAGATAGAAACATTAATGATGAGAGAGAATCACTGATAGGCTGCCTCCTGAATGCCCCCTACTGGGGATCAAGCCTGCAACCCAAGCATGTGCCCTTGATTAGAACTGAACCCAGGACCCTTCAGTACACAGGCCAATGCTCTATCCACTGAGCCAAACCTGCTAGGGTGAGAGCCACTGATATTTTAAACTTAATGATGAGAAAAGTCAGGACACAGAGAATGAACTGACATGCTAGAGTTGATACAACAATTAATGACAGTTCTGCAATTAGAACCTTGTGATCCTGAATTCCAGGACAATGATCTTTTCTGCCAAAGCAAGTTGTCATTCAATATAATAACATATTTATAGTCTCTGCAGCAATTGCATTTAGACTTTGTACAATGACAAATGGAGAATAAAAAAGTCAGCAAAATAGTTGGCGTGTAAATATTCAAATACTTATATTCAATTGTTTAATGTCTATCTATAATAGGATATTTAATTAAAATTTTATCACTTGTTCCTCCAGATTTTTGGCATTGTTTCTGATCCAATCAGAACCTGGTAAAGTGAGCCACACTCTCAGAAAGAGAGCCCCAATTAGTATTACACAAAGAGAAATGTCTAATGTAAAGCCACTGTGATTTGCTGAAAGTTCAATGTTGATACTCATCATAACTGTGCTAAAAAGAACTCTGTAGCAGTTATTTATATTATCTTATAAATGCTGTTGTACAGCTGTGGCATGCAATCTCAAACCTCACAGTGTAGCTGTACACTTAGGTGAAACTATAAAACTTTATACTGTACATCAAATTAACCTTGCACCACTGTGCTCAAGTGAGGCATGCTTTGAATTTTTCAATAATACGTCAGCACATGGAGGGAAACCAGGTCACTACAAGGACTTATTGGGAGACAGGGAGATGTTCAATTCCTGAAGGAAACAAATTTGCCTCAGAAGGGCTCTAACAAAATACAGAAAAGCTGATCCTATAGTTGTTCTTGTTTTCCCCTCTTTCCTTAGGCTTTCTCCTTTTCTCCTGTTTGTATGTTGGTTCTGCTCTGCTTGCTTCTTGATTCTTTTTCCTAAAACCCTTGATTTCTCTCCCTAATTCTTATATGAAATCAATGATGAGAATGATTACCTAGAAAGTATGTAGAACATGAATTTAAGCCTACCTATGGCAGAGACTGTGATCACCAATTATTCCAATTGCTATCTTACTTCCCTGTTTTTCTTTCATTTAGATTGGGGCTATAAGATTAATCTAACCCAGTGGTTCTTAACCTTCCTAATGCCGCGACCCTTTAATACAGTTCCTCATGTTGTGGTGACCCCCAATTTGTTACAAATTGAACATAATTAAAGCATAGTGATTAATCACAAAAACAATACATAATTATATATGTGTTTTCCGATGGTCTCAGGCGACCCCTGTGAAAGGGTCATTCATCCCCAAAGGGGTCGTGCCCACAGGTTGAGAACCGCTGAATGGGACATGAGTAAGTGTGTAATGGGTCACTTCCAGGTCAAGACAGTTAGGAGCCAAGGTGCCTCTTTCATATCCTCCTCTATTGTGGTGACCCTAATGCCCATGAGTTCTAGATGCTGAAGCTACAATATAGAAGAGAGTTGCGCAACCTATATTGGATTTTAAATGGACAAAAACAAAAATAAAACCTTTTTATGTATTAAGCCTTGGAGATTTTGGATTTAGTTTAGCCCTGTGGTTGGCAAACTGTGGCTTGCGAGCCACATGTGGCTCTTTGGCCCCTTGAGTGTGGCTCTTCCTAAGCCTTAGGAGTACCCTAATTAAGTTAATAACAATGTACCTACCTATATAGTTTAAGTTTAAAAATTTTGGCTCTCAAAAGAAATTTCAATCGTTGTACTGTTGATATTTGGCTCTGTTGACTAATGAGTTTGCCGACCACTGGTCTAGCCTATCATGGCCGATTCAGAGATTGGTAGCAGAAGTGGGGAAATGCATTGTTTGAGAGATAGACAATAAGGAAACAGATATTAGTGGCTGCCAGAAAAAAAGGGGGGGGACCCTTGTTCTACAGTGACAAATTATTTGAGAAAAGTGTCACTAGAAGTAATTAGAAAATGACTATGCTAGTGTGCTCCAAGCTGAAACTCTAGGTCGAGGTATTAGAAAACATCTATAGTACATCTCAGACTGTACATGGTGAGTTAGTATAAGAATTATATTAGGTCAGAAAAATTGTCTGATTTGTAGCAGAATGACAAGAAATATAGAGTTTAGAAATATGGGTTTAGTAGGGTTGGAAATTATATGAGTACTACCAAAGGCCTTGAGGATCAAACATCTAATAAAAGTTACCAGGTAGATTAAATGACTAGGGTCAAAAAATCAAAATAATTTTGAGCCTTCCCATCTATAATAATAAAAGCATAATACGCTAATTAGACTGGACAACCGAACGACCTTCCAGACGTCATTCCGGATGAAGCCACGGTGGCAGGGGCCGAGGCAGAGGCAGTTAGGGGTGATCAGGCAGGCAGGCGAGTGGTTAGAGGTGATTAGGCAGGCAGGTGAGTGGTTAGGGGTGATCAGGCAGGCAGGCGAGTGGTTAGAGGCGATTAGGCAGGGAGGTGAGTGGTTAGGGGTGATCAGGCAGGCAGAGGCAATTAGTGGCAATCAGGCAGGCAGACAGAGTGGTTAGGGTGGATCAGGCAGGCAGGTGAGTGAAGAGAGGCAATCAGGCAGGCAGGCAGGCCAGCGGTTAGGAGGCAGCAGTCCCGAATTGTGAGAGAGTGCTGGCCAGACTATGGGGACACCCCCCTCCCCCTCCATGCACAAATTCATGTACCAGGCCTCTAGTCTACACTAATAAAAAGACAAACATGCAAATTGACCATACCTTCGCTATGCCTTAAGCCACACCCACCAGCCAATCAGAGCGACTATATGCAAATTAACCCAACCAAGATGGTGGCCAGCAGCCACGGAGCTGGAGCAAGCAGGAGGCTTGGTTGCTCCAGTGATGGAGGAAGCCAAGTTCCCGCCTGCAGCGGCCGGCTCTGAGCTCCACTCAAGGCAAGAAAGTTTCAATTTTAGAAGATAAATAAGCCCCAGATACCTGCTTTCAGCCGGCCATGGCCATGGAGCTGGAGCGAGAAGGAGGCTTGGGTTGCCTCTGGTGATGGAGGAAGCCAAGCTTCCCACCCACCCTGGCTGGCTCTGAGCTCCACTCAAGGCTACAAAGTTTCAATAATAGAAGGTAAATAAATCCCAGAATTTAAAAAAGAAAAAAGAAAAAAAGGAGATGCTGGGAGCTTCCATCACCAAAAATGGCCCTCAGCCCCTCACCCAGACTGGCCAGGCACCCCAGTGGGGACCCCCCACCCTAAAGGGGGTATGGCCAGCCTGAAAACAGCCATCAGCCCCTCACCCAGGCTGGCCAAACCTCCATGGGGTGAGGGTCCCCACTGGGGGGGGGCTTGACCAGCCTGCAAACAGCCATCAGCCCCTCACCAAGGCTGGCCAGGCACCCCAGTGGGGACCCCCACCTGAAGGGGATGTGACCAGCTGCAAACAGCCATCAGCCCCTCACCCAGGCTGGCCAGGCACCCCAGTGGGACCCCTACCCTGATCCGGGATACCCTTCAGGGCAAACCAGCCGGCCCCCACCCGTGCACCAGCCTCTATCCTATATAATAAAAGGGTAATATGCAAACTGACCCTAACAGCAGAAAGACTGGGAATGACTGGTCACTATGACACACACTGACCACCAGGGGGCAGACGCTCAATGCAGGAGCTGTTCCCTGGTGGTCAGTGCACTCCCACAGTGGGAGCTCTGCTCAGCCACAAGCCAGGCTGATGTCTGCCAGCACAGCGGTGGTGGCAGGAGCCTCTCCCGCCTCCTCAGCAGCACTAAGGATGTCCAACTGCAGCTTAGGCCTGCTCCCCGCTGGCAAGTGGACATCCCCCAAGGGCTCCCAGGTTGCCAGAGGGATGTCTGATTGCCAGCATAGGCCCAATCCCCCAGGGAGCGGGCCTAAGCCAGCAGGTGGACATCCTCCGAGGGGTCCCAGACTGCAAGAGGGCATAGGCTGGGCTAAGGGACCCCCTCCCCCCCCCCCCCGAGTGCACAAATTTTTGTGCACCGGGCCTCTAGTTTAGTTATAAAAGCCTTAAAATAGCTGTCGTTGTTTTAGAAAGCAGATGTGTTAGTTTTCTGCTGCTGTGTAACAAATTACCACATATTGGCTAAAAACGACATTCAGAATTGTATGATATGTAAAGTGTATCTTAGTAAAGCTGTTGAAGACCCAAAATATCCATTTATTTGTCTCATATTTTCCATGGGTCAGGAATCTGGACATGGCTTAGCTGGGTCCTTTGCTTAGTGTCTCACAAAACTGCAACCGAGGTGTCAGCTGGGCCTTGGCCTCATCTGGTGTTGGGGTTCTCTTTCAAGCTCATACAGTATTGGTAGAATTCATTTCCTTGCGTCTGTAGAACTCATGGAAATTTACTTCTTCTGGGCAAGCAAGAGAGAGGCTGTCTCTGCTGCTTCAAGTGTCTGACTTGTGGACTTGCTTTTAAAGACTCAACTAATTAGGTCAGGCTCACCCAAGATAATCTATTTTTTATTAACTTAAAGTCAATTTATTAGGGACTATAATTGCATCTATAAAGTTCCTTTACCATATAACTTAATTTTAGAAGTTAGACCCCACACATTCAGATTTCTCACTCAGACTAAGGGGAAGATATTATCCAGGACACGGACAGCAGGGATAGTAATTTTGGGGATCATCTCACAATTCTGTTTACCGCAGAGATAGAGAAAAATGGGAGGAAGGTAGAGAAAGTGGACGCTGAAGAGATTACAAAGTTAGGAAATAAAGTACACCTGAGAGTGGTATCATGAAAGTTTTAGTGTGAAACTGGCAGGCACATATTACTGGATCAAAAAGATTACACGTCTAGTAAGTTTTTAAGGGACATAAATTGCCCATAAAATCTTTACCTCAGGTTTTAAAAGCCTTTGACTGTTTTACATTTGAAACAACCTTTGGGCCCATATCTTCCAGAAGCCAGAGGTAGGCTTGAAAACTGCTACTGAGGAGGGCCTCTTCCCTTATGACTATCAAAGACATAGACAAAGAAGATGATAAAAATAAAAAGGAAAAACCTTCTGCAGGTGTCCATGGGGGCCACAAAGAACAATGGGTAAGGAATTTTCTTCCAGAGTAGAATGAAACTTCCCCCCGCCTAGGGTAGAAGGTCTTTAGACTAGTGACTGCTATGTGCTTCCCATTTGCTATGGGCTGAATTGTGTACTCCACCAAATGCATATACTGGTATTGAAGCACTAACTCCCAGAACTCCAGAAGGTGACTGGATTTAGACACAGGAACGTTAAAGAGGTGATTAATTTAGAATGAGGCTGCTAGCGTGGGCCCTTATCCAACCTGCCTTTATAAGAGGAGGAAATCTGGACACAAACAATAGGGATATAGACACCCTAGTGTAAAAGCCATGTAAGGACAGCAAGAAGGTGGTTGAATAAAAGCCAAGGAAAGAGGCCTCAGAAGAAACCAAATTGCTGACACCTTGATCGTGAACTAGTCTCCAGAACTGTGAGAAAATTAATTTCTCTACTTTAAACCTCCTAGTATGAGGCATTTTGTTATGGTAGCCCTAGCAAAATAAAATACTATTCTTCCATTTTTAATTATTTATCTGTCTTGTTACTGTTCCTGCTCTCCTGTGTGGTGGTGGGATGGTGGGTCTAAGCCTTAGATGATAAAAGTGTTTTTCTGTTGTTTTTTCCTTTAGTGCATAGGCCTCTAGAGAAAGAGAAACTACATCTGGACAAGGTAGAGAATCCTGGACTTTAAGTTGGGTGGAATGACTTCATGGGTCTTTGTAACATCTCCCTTGGGGAGGCACTGAATGTATTCTATGAGTAGGAAGAAGGAAGAAATGGATACTGAGTGATAAGAAGTGTGGATTGTAAAAACAAAATTCACCAATTTTCCATGTGCTCCCACATTTCCCACCTGAAATTGTTTTGCTCTGAGAGGTCTTTTTATTGTTCTCAAATATTTGTTCTCTCTTTCCATGTGAGAGGACATACATTTCTGCCCATTCCTGTGGGGCTTGCAGTGCTCCCTTCCAGAGGCGTATGCAACCCTGCCCATGCCACTAGCTGTAAACAAAGAAGTCTAAGTAGAAATGATGGTGTCAATTTTTAGCAGAAGCTTAAAGAGCCATTTATTGTTTCCAATCATTGATTTGAATCCATGACGAGGACTAGGATAAAGGAGAGAAATTTCAAGTAGGGTGAATAAGATGAGCAGAATTTGAAATATTGTACTCAGCATGTATTATAGGTACTATGAACAGAATTGACTGGCAGGACAGAGTAATTATGTTGGGTTATTTTTTATACATACTATAAATATATATACAAATATATTTTTCCAGAAAAGGGGCTATTATGTACCAGATCATATACTTGTAGATATGATGACATTTTATAGGTTCCAATCTAGACAAGAGGTCACAGTCAGGGGAGTCTGAAAAGGGGCAACCAATGGAGCTCTGAATGGGAAATGTTTTTATTTTATTTTATTGATTTCAGAGAGGAAGGGAAGGAGGGAAGGAAAGAGGAGGGAGGGAGTAAGGGAGGGGAGAGAGAGGGAGAGAGAGAGAGAGAGAGAGCGAGCGAGCTGTCAATGATGAGAGAGAATCACTGATTGGCTGCCTCCTGTCTGCCTCCCACTGGGGATCAAGCCCGAAACTTGCGTGTGCCCCGACCAGGAATGGAATGGTGATCTTCTGAGTTCATAGACTGATGCTCAACCATTGAGCCTTGCTGGCTGGGCTGAATGGGAAATCTTGAAGGAGGAAATTAGAGGAGGCACAGGCATACTTATAATCTGGGTTTGTTTATAATCCAGGATATAAAGAGTATCCAAGGGAAATTACAGTCAACTTCATACAATATTTTTTTCAAATTAGAAATTATGAGTATTTTATTGCTTTACTTGATATGTCTTGGTTTTCAAATTTGATACATGAATTGGTTGAATCCATGTTATACTATGAAGAAACACTTTTTCATGTAAATACTGATCGAGCATTTCCAGAGGATTTCTGCTGTCACTTCTTACTTGGGCGACCTGGAGCCAGTTACTGAACTTTTGCTAAACCTCAGCTTTCTCATGTGTTGTTAACTGGTGTAATTAACAGAGCCCCAGTCACAAATAAATTTGCTAGAATAAGGGAGTGGAAAACACTTAGCACAGTGCCTAGTATGTGATAGGCATTGTTACCTCTCTTCTCCTTTTCTTATACCTCCTCCTTCATCTTTGGAAAAAAGAAACAGGGAAGAGGTGACTTCTTTGCTGTTTCATTTATTCACTGAATGCATGAAATAATGAATTTTCGTGTTTTCCCTTTCTTTTTCAAATACTTTTCTATACAAATACCCCTAAGAACTTTCATGAGTTTCTTTGTTCTTTTATTCTTTGTCCACACCTAGCTAAAATGCTGTGCTTCATTATATGATAGCTACCACTCCTAAACACACACACAAAAGTAATCATTGTTTATCTAGTGTTAACAACTGGGATAAAGGAGATACATAATGTTGATTAGGAAAGAAAAAGGAACCTGGAATTAGTGACCCTACAAATGACTGTAGCCATAAACATCTCCAGGAGATGGATGTCATTAGAAGGAAGATGGGAATGTTGACATAATTAATGGCTAACATTATCTGTTACCTTTATATAGATGTGGGTTTTGTTTAAAACTATAACCGTTTCTTTTTTCTTTTTTTTTTAACTTAGAGCAGGTGTCAGCAAACCTATAGGCCACAAGTTAAATCTGGCCCACTGCCTGTTTTGTAAATAAAATTTTATTGAACATAGCCACCCCATTTCATTTCCATATTGTCTACGGCTGCTTTTTGCTACAATGGTAGAGTTGAACTATTGCAACAACACCATATGGCCCACAAAGTCTAAACTGTTTACTCTCTGATCCTTTACAGAAAGAGTTTACTGTAGAAGATCAGTATTTCTTTCACCTCTAGTACAAACTATACCTAGCCCTTTTCTCTTGGCCAAAAGACAGTTTGGGGAGAGAAAAGACCCCACATCTTTCTCTCCTTCCTTTTTGTTGTCTGGTGGCCTCAGGCTCATCATGCCTTTGACCTTTAAGTAGCCAGGTTCTCAATCACGGTATTACAGACTGTCCCTTGTCACATTTAATAAATGACAATGTATCTGTGGGAAAGTTTGTCCTTAAGGAAGGGCCAGAAGTTCTGTGATCATTGGATAATTATGTCACCACTTCTAGGGGCTCTTTCTAGAACCCCAAGAGAAACACATGATTCTCCCTTTGTTGATTCTGAAACAGACCTTCTCACTCCTACATCTAAAATCTGCACTCAGGCCCAAAGTAGCTCAGCTGGTTAGAGTGTCGTTCGGATACACCACGGTTGCAGGTTCAATCCCCGGTCAGGGCATATATAAGAATCAACCAATGAATGCATAATTAAGTGGAATGACAAATCCATGTTTCTCTTTCTCTCCCTTCCTATCTCTCTAAAATCAACAAAAACATAAAATAAAGTAAAATTTGTACTCATGACCATAAACTTTCCTAATGCAGTTGGCTGGTGTGAAGATTGACAAATAGAGTATGCTATCTGCCATAAAGTTGGAAAGTAATGAAGTCTTATTAGATAGTCTTGCTTAAAATTTTGCTTCCTAGACCTGTGCCCAGTAGTGTCATCTGCTGTATTGATCATGTCTATACCCCTCTTGGAGATTTAATGATAAAAAATAGGTCAGTAAGACGTATTCAAGCATTCAAGCATTTGATAGCTTCAGAATGACTAACTACTAGATGCAGTGGGATTATAAAAATGGATTCGGGGTTTGCTTCGGTTTATCAAAAAGCTGTGAACTGTCCTTGAAACACTGTGGATTTTAATTGCTTATGATGGCTATTTAAAATGAATTTGATATTTTCTCTTTTTCATGCAATAACAAATATATATATATATGGGGGGAAACCTACCGAATTGTCAGAAGTGCAGCATCCCACTTTATGAACCCCGAAGTAATGGCTCTGCGAGAGGCACATGTTATTGACTGTGAAGACATTCTGTGTCGGTTGACTGTGAACTGAAGTATCATTTTCCCTCTCATCCTGGCACCTGGATAATATTAAATTTGGACCTTTGATTTGATTGATACATCTCAGCAGCAGGACATTTAGTCATTTATGTCATAAAACCAAAATGAAATATTTTATATCACTGAACATGGCCCTGCAAGGTACAGTACTTAAAATCAAATGAAGTTAGCATCAATTTTACAGTTATTTAAAAAATACACATACAGGCACACACGTGCACACAAACACATAAACTCACCTTAGAAATGCCCCCTCGGCCCCCCCCCCCCACCCCTGGCTTTTTGTTTTGGAGTGACATTTAGTAAAAACATAAAATTTACCTAAAGAAGCTGAGGTGGCAGCTTTAAATGCAACAAACAGGGACCTACTTACATATGCAAAACAGGCACTCACAGGTGCAAGAAAGGTAATTGCTGGTGCAAAATATGCCATTACCTGTTTTACATGCACAACTGCCTGATTTGTAAGGGCAACTAGCCGATTTTGCCTTCTTCTGCATAATTTTTATGCACAAATGAGTTGCGTTGGAAAATTTGGCACCAATATTTCTGTTCTTGGACCTAAAGTATATTAGGTATAGAAGACAATAGAAGCCTTACAATGACCCAGTAAAATGCATCTGTTACCTATTTTTATTTGTAAAAACTAAAAGACAGAAAGGTTCTTCTGGAATATTTCCCTCCTGATAACAAGATTTTGTGTTTTTTTCTCAAGTGCAATGTATTTCATTAGCGCTTTAAAATCTGCTGAAACCAAGCAGCAACTTGCTTGCCTATTAGTTTAACTGAAGGCCCATCACAGCAGTGCATTATGCATTGTCTTGGGAACAATTAAGACATGCCATCCCCACAAAGCAGTTTTTAAGTGGGCAAAACATATTTAATGGGAGCATTTGGGGCACCCAGAATGAAAATACAATGAAAATTATAAGGAATATGTACTTACCCTAACACTAAATAGGCTCCTTGTAATTCCCATGTACACTCTTGGGGATATGGTATCCTGTGTGTACATTCTAAGTGTTGTTAATGAAATGTTTATCATCTATGGCAGCTTAAGCCGAAGAATGTAATCAGTGGCCGGCTAAAGGGCACCGTTAACAATGCAGCAATGCAAATTTAATATGCACATAATTATTGATCTCTTTAATAAAAAGCTTATGAATAATATTCATATTTAGGGAATCAGGCATCAACAGCTTAGCAATTGATGGATTTAGACAGGTCAGACAATGTCAGTCTAACGGCATGTAATCAATATAGACAAATGTGTCAGAAAGGTGGTTTGAGAAATACCTTTATAATGTATAAAAAGGACCAGGTTCAGTATTCCTTTTCCTTCCTCAATATGATACACATGTTTCTAAAGCAAGAGTGTTTTTTATTAATTCACTTACAAGCACTACTAGTAGGTCAAATTAAAAGACAAGTGTGTCCAGGTCAGCCATCCTGCACCCCATATCATATAATATGTTTAAAAAAATGTCATCATCAGTGCAAAAGTTATGTCACTCTTTATATGTTTTTCAACATTGATTTTTTTTTTGCATTTTATTTTATTTTTAAACATCTTTATTGTTGAAAGTATTACATATGTCTCCTTTATTTCCCCATTGACCCCTTCTAGTCCACCCAGCCCCCCGGCTCCCGCCCCAGGCCTTCACCATCCTATTGTCTGTGTCCATGGGTTATGCATATATGCATACAGATTCTTTGGTTGTTCTCTTGCCACCACCCACCCTCCCCCACCTTCCTCCTGAGACCCAGAGACATAGAAGCATAGAACAGACTGTAGAATCGCAACATTGAAATTTGGGACCACACTCTATTTGAGGTCACAACTCCATTTAATACAATCACCTGATTTTTTAGTGAGGTCATATCTTTTATGACTGACAGGATTAACCATAGCTTTGTAGCATTTCAATGACCAGCTTTCTTACAATGGAGTTTAAAGTTGCTGTAGTTAACTGAAGCTTTGTATTACATCTGAATTTCTACCTTAAGAGTCATTATTATAGGGAATTGGAATCAGTACTTGGTTTCAGGAGGCATTTAGATCCAGATGGCATGGTTGTGTTTCTTTCTAAGATCTATACAATAAGTTATACAAAATGTTACCAATGACTTTCTTGTTTGTAATTTTTATTTAGTTTTTAAAAAAGCAGGTCACAGATGAGGCCCAGGATACAAATTTAATTTCTGTGTGAAATAGTTTAGTTAGCTTTATACTGTCTCATTGTCTCCTGTGAAATAATTTGATCTGTTTCTTTAGTCCTAGTAACTATCAGAGATACTTAGTAATATTCTTTCTAAGGAAATAACACATGAATGAAAGTATGTCAAGTAACATAGGAAGGAAAGGAAGGGAAGAAGAAAGACTGTGGAAAGTTTTGGAAAATATTTTTTTCCATTTTGTATGAAAATATTTTTCAGGGTTGACAGTAATCTTCTAAATAGATTATGTTTCTGAAAGTAAAAGATACCCAAATGCAGTGTAAGATTTCTATTTTGAGAAAAACTAGTATTTCAAAACCAAAGAAAGGTAATTTCAACATCTTGCTGCCAAGTAAAAAGAATGCAATTGGGCATCTTCACTGATTAACCAGCCTGCACAACAAAAATGTTATCTATGGCCAGTAAAAGAGTAAGCTATTTCTTGATAATTTAAATAGACTATTCTGACCTTTACAAGATATGTTCATGGACATTTAAAAGGAATTAAGTATTACTGAGTTACCCAGTTTTAAACATGTGCGAACAAAAAAAATATGCCATCAAATTAGATAGTCAATGAAGGACAAAATAAAATGCAATATCAGTGTAACTGATACACTTTTTTTTGCTAAGATATGCATTTACTTTCATATAATATTATTATTTTTCAACGAAGGCATCTCTTTGTATATATAAATGAATATTATTTAATTTTTACAGCACAATATAATTCTGAGAAAAAAGTTTACAAACCAAAGACAATATTTTTTGTGGCGTCATGTGCCCATTTTTTATTTGGGATACATGAACATTATATATACATCTGATATGGAATATATATACATATATATATATATATATATATATATGATATGGAAAGTAATGAGTCCGTTTTCATTATATGAAAGTGCAACTGCAGATGATATAGAAATAACACTAGCACTGAAGAAAAAGTAGAAGTGACCAAGAACTGACCAGAGGGAGAATCAATAAAAATTATACCTTCTTTAAAAAGAATGAAATAAATAAAAATATTATACCTACTCCTGGAAAATTCAATGAAAATACTAAAATCAGGAAAAATGAACCCTCAAGAATAAGGCACAAAATGGAGACTTAGGTAAAGTGATGCAAAGTTGATTCTGAAAATATTGATTATGAGCCAATAAAACCAAGAGAATTGGCTACAAAGATACTCTCTGTTAGAACCTAGTTTGCTTTCTCTTAACTCTTCCTTGCTCTACTCTTGTCTTCTCTTCCAGATCTCACTTCAAGTGCTATTTCAGGCCTCTCTCTCTTTTGTTCTTTGAGCTTGAACTGCCTGTTTGCCCATGATCTGACGGTTCTGAAATATCATGTCACACTTTACTGTGTCTTTGAATAATGAATCATTATTAGGGAGGAAAGTTTGCCTAACCAGAGAACCATCTCCAAAAGGAGAGTGAAAGCTCATAAGTTTTTCAAAGTCATAAGGAAATTAAAAGGAAGAATAAGTACTATTTTAAAAATAAAAATAAAGAGCTCAGCGGTCTATGATCTTCAGGTTTATATGCACGAATCTCTCATCTTGCCTCCATGGATTGGGTAGATTTTCCCAATGGGTGTGGACATATGATAATCTTTTTATTAAAGCTAAGGACTCTTACAGAGGCCTTTTCCTGCTATTAGATTGGAGTAAAGTAGAAGCCATAAAAATTAATGGTAAAAGTAAATATTCAGGGGAGTAAGAACGGGCTGTTGTTGCAATCAGCATCAATCCGATGATGCTTCTGTGTGGCTCTGTTGTCTGGAAAGAGCAATTTCAACTACAAAATTACAAAGGGGTCCTTTCCTGCTAAGTCACCTAACACCTTGTACAATTGCTTCCATGTACTTAAGTTTTCAACTGAGTTAAAGTTCCTTGAAGTCCAAAGGTTGTGTCATGCTCAGGCTTCTCTCTAAAGTATGTAGTTCAGCATCTCAGTAAATATTTGTTGAAATTAAGTGAATGGTTTACCAGTAAACATTTATTGAACATCTGTTATAGTGAATTCAGTGTGGGCTAGGGTGTGGGAAAGGACGAAGAATAACATTTAAGGGTTTAAAGTCTAGTTGAGCTGGTCAGTGTGCATTGAGGAGAGAGAAACAATAATAGGAGATAGCATCTGCTAAATTTCAAATGGGATTGTTACAAGCCACCAGGAGCTGTCACCCCTCAGGACTGGGAAGTATGAAGAAAGCATGAAATCTCCATTATGTATTTGAGACTTTCTGTTTTTCTGATGAAAAGGTTAGCCTGAATGGTCTAGGCTACTCTTCTAATACTAAGTCAGAAGCCACTGTTACCTATGCTGTTGAAGTGCAAACAAGGTGTGTCCAAAGAAGATGGATGGATTATATCACAGCAGAATGGCCTGGGAGGAGGGAAGAACCAGACACCAGGAATCATACTGGGTGGAGCAAATGCTTCAGCTAGAGATGTGATCAGGTGAGGAGAGAGAGCCCAGTGAAGTACGGTGTGGCATCAAAAGAATAGAAAAGCCGGCAGCAGCAACCCAGTTAATGTTACAGGTTTTAGCAAGACTTAAGTCCCATAGTTAAAGGCAGAGCTGGATATCTAACATCTCGATTTTTATAAATGTTTAATTGAGTGTTTCATATTCATTCATTTACTCATTCATTCATCCAATTAATGTTTAATGATCCCCTTGGGAATCTAAGGAAGGAACAATATAAAATATATCATGTACTACCGTGGAAGTTAATAAGTAAATGGGAATAGGAATAAAGGAGTGCATAGTTTTGCCTCAGGGAGGGGTTCTTTAAAGGAAGTGACCTTTGAACTAGATATCAGAAGATGACAAGCTTTCATAAGAGGAGGAGAAAGGGCATTTTAGATAGCAATAAGTGAAAGTTGAATTATTTAGCTTTGCACACACAACTGAAGAATGGACTTCTCTAACTGCTTACTAATTGAGTGGCTTAGTAGGTTTTTTGTGAAGAAAACTGAACATGTGAACATGTTTTGAGCCACTTAATGTTCCCAAACTTATCGTTACTAGTATTTGCTAGGTAACACTGGAAAAATCAGCCTAAGATTCAAAAGAAACTATGCTGAGATATAAAGTATAAATGATAGAACTAGTTGAAAAATGTATTTTACCACAATAGATGTAAATGAGGAATAAACTGGAGAGTGAACACCTTTATTTTGGCCCTTTGGCATAACCTCAGTCTCATCTTAGTATAGATGTATTATTTTAATAGATAATTTTACAATGGAATTTAATAAACATTTGATGAGGTAATATTGATTGGTAACAAAAATAAAGATGATGACGATGACATTATTACATATAGTATCATTTTAGAATCTGTAACTTTCCTCTTTTTGATTCCTTTTCATTTAAAGAGGATGGCTCAATTCCTGATGGATCAGCTGGCCTTTGATGAGTGAACTGTCAGTTCTTTCTTAGGATCCAAATCCACTCAACTAATCTAAATCCCCTCAGACACAAGTAGCCTTAGGTTTCTAAAGTTTGAGTTAATTGGGTTGTGTTGTATATGAGCAATTCAGATGAGGTATTGAAAACAAGATTTTAGAGTTTACAGAGGATACTAAAACTGGAGGCTGAGCAAATAATGAGGAACAAAACAATCAGACTCAAAAGAATTTGGATTGTATAAGTAATTGGATCAGCAGATGGCAAATGCAGTTCAGTACAGGAAAATGTAAAAGAGACTTGAAGCAAAAGAAACAAACTGGAGAATGTGTGCTAAATGGAACCATCATCCAGAACGCTGACCAGGAAATGGAAAGGAGGGGCCACTATAAAAACATAAATCATGGCAACTCTTAGCTTATGGCTAATTCTGTTGTTTTAAAATCGTATCGGAAAGCATGTGCATGCATATTACCCATAGTGGGGACTTACTGTACCCTATGGGAACTAGCAGTATGCTCCAAATTTCAGTAATTTCACCACTCACTTTTGTGAAGGCACCTTTCAAACATTCTTAAGGTGTTAACTTATTTTAATGCAGCCTTTTCTCCCTTTTGTTTAGGCTTTTGCTCATTATTCTATAATTACCCTTCTCAGACACTGCTAGAAAGATTCAGAACGATGTTTTCAGGATATTTTACTAATTGCCCTATATTTCACTATGTCATAAAATCCCCAGGAGAATGCACAGAAGGGTATCCCTCTTCCCATTTGCCCCACTCCCTGAAGGTATAATGCACACTTCGCAGGGGTGGGAGATCAACTGTTCAGTGAGGCAGAGTTATAGGCAGTGCATTTACAGTCTTTTGTGTGCGTGCAGAAGAATGACCTGGGAAGCTAGTTTAAAAACGGAAGTACTTAGATTCTTTTTCCACAGTCCAACTTAGATGAGCCTGGCGATGGGCCTCTCAAAGAGTCTCCCCTGATGATGTTAATGTAGGTCATCGTTGGGAGACAAAGAAAAACGCTGGGCAGCTGGGGGCAAAAGTAGAAGAAACACCAATCCTAGTCCTGTCTCCTCTAACTGAATGATTTAACTTGTGGACAGGGAAGCTGCTCAAGCTTCATGTTCGTTATCTAGAAAATGAGTATCATATCTGCCCAGCATACTTGGCAGAGGAGCAGCTGAAATAATGTCTGACATCTTACTGCACGTGAATATAAACCCAAGGTAAAACGCTTGCCAAAATGTAATGTGTGCTATTGTGATGCCACAGTGATGCGCTTTTAAGTGGCTGGTGGAGGCAGCCATCTATGCCCAGCCGGAGTTAGAGGTTCCTTTTCATCTGTTGCCACAGGAATTCTCACCCATAGCTGATCTCTGCAACCAAATAGGCACTGAAAGTAGTAGGTGTTTTCCTTTGTATACTTTTTAAAAGTGCTAATAGAAGGTCACTAACTGTGTCCCCATGGTTCTGTTGCTCCTAGGGAGCAACGTTTGAATAGCGGTCTTCAGTGTTTAGATTCAGGCGCATACCCTATGCTCACTGCTACTCAACTCCAGCTTTTGTTGTTGGGAATGAAAATGACTTCCACTGGCCTGATAATCACCCTTTTGTCATCTACTACAGAGGCCAGTTTCTCCTCTGCAGAAAGGAAAACTGAAGTCTATTTACAAATCATACTGAATCCATGGAGCAAAGTAACCTGTGAAGTCAATTAAGCCCAAGAATATGTAAAAATGTCCATAGTATTTTTTTTTTCTTCATAGTTCTTTACTTATTGAAAGTCTATATTATCCAGGCAGTCACATGTAAAGTGTATTGGTGGTTGAATTAAACAATGATAAACCCCAAAACGATATGAATCAGCTACTGAGGCATCCAAAGACACTGCTTTTGGATGAGTTACAATAAGCACACGGAAGAGTGTATGCACAGCTTCTTCAGCGCTTGTCTTGGTACCGTAAGCCTTTCTTTGGAACAGTCTGTGAGCATGGCTACCATGTAATTAGCTGAGCAATGTTAGGTGTTTAAAAATATTTTTTCAGGTGCTTTTTTGTATTCAGGATAGATCTCAATAACAAAAATCAATCTCAATCAAAGCAGCAACTGAGTTTATCATAAATTAACATGAAAAGGTTTTCTACTGAGTAGATAGTTAATTACTATCTAATTTGAATATTTTTGCATATTAATGAGAAATGAATGAAAATCATTTTTAGATTTTTAACTTCAGCTGAGAAACCCATGGAGATAATGGATCCTTTTTTTTTTAAGAGGCACGTGATCTCTATTACTAAAGGAGATGCCAATTTTTAAAAAAATTTACTGACTTGTTTTAAGTTGATTAATGGATTAGTATTTTGCCATTAATAAACTATATTCAAATGAAAGACAACTTCATTATGTGACTCTGCAGCTCCTAGCTGACTGCCAAGTAAGAAAAATGAAAAATAGATGAAGAGTTTGCTAAGGAAAAATATAACTTTGCACAGTCCTTCAAAATGTCTGGATGTAGATATTTCTATGTTTCTAAATGTAAATGAATTTTTATAACTTATAATTCCTTTATAACATGAAGTTCTATGTATATTGTTTACAAATGGTATTTAGATTTAGAATATACATATGGAACGAAGTAGGGGTACACCCTTGAAACTATTACTGCATTCTCCAGTTTGAAAAAGTGACTGACAACTGCCTCAGGCCTCAGAAATTACAGCCAGCTAGAAGTTGAAAGTCATTGGTATAAAGTATCCTTGAAAACTTTCTTTAGCACTGCATATAAAGAATAATATTTCTATTATTTTATAATTTTATACCCATTTAGGAAAAAATAATTTAAAGAACTACTTAGCTTTTTTCAGTTTTCTTTTACCTTTACTTCTTATTCCATATTTGTTGTTTGATACATACTTTTAGGCTATCTTCTTTTCTCTTTTTGTGAAGGATTTACTATTACCTAATAATTCTATGCAGTCATTTGGCTCTAGCCAATATTTCTTACAGACTAATGCAGACCAGTCATGATGAATAAAATTAGATAAGTATTTTCAGACTTTTGAAACCAAACACTTCATCCAAGATGGGTTAATATAACAAGGTATTATTTCTTTCAGTCCACATTCAGTTTTAAGGTATTGGCTATTTTAGTCATGTTGTTACCACACCAGCCCAACATTGATTTTGTTAAGCCTTAGGTATACAGGAATGTTCTTGCAAGTAAGTTAGTTGGCATTGTATTTTAACAAGAAGAGTCGGGATTGGATTGAACTCATGGACATCCTTCAAATAGCATCTGGCCTTAGAGTTCAAGAGATGCTTTTGGGTTGTTTAACTCAAATTATTTAACTCAACAGAAAAAAAGTAGAAGAGTATTTTCTATCGCCTAAGGAACACCTCCTTTACATTACAAAAGAGTCCAAGAACTTGAGATCAATCATTCCTGAAAAAGAAACTACTTAGATGGATGTGCTCACAGTAGCTCCCAGACTCATCCCGTTCACTAGCTGCCTACCATCACGGTCAGGACCTTCTATGCCAAGAGATGAAAAGAATTTTACCAATACACAGGTGATAGACTCTAAAAGTGGCACTGACAATACATCTGAAGAAAAGTCTGGAAAAGAGGCAAGCCATTTAAAGAAGAACTAAAAACCTTGATGTTTCCAATTGAGCCATATGCCAGGGTAACTCTCAGGATAAGAAATGAACTATATTTTATATGCACAAAGTAGGATTTTTTAACAAAATTATGAAATCAAGAATGGCATTAGCATGAGCTGTCCACTCCCCCTCTCCTCCTTCTGGTCTCTTCCAGTTTCTTTTGCCAAAGAACTGAGAACGAATTTTTGAGAGCCAAGGAAATGGGAAGGAAGACAAAATAAAGCTGGGAGAATTTTGGCGGAATTACATGCTTAACATACTGCACCATTTCTTTAATATATTTAAATAGTCCTGTGTCATCAGTTGGTGGCTTTACTTTTCGACAATTTGTGATGTATTTTGTTTTTCCTTAATTAAGTTTCACATGCTGGAATTAATTACTTCTGGGTAGTTGAAAGCTGGTGGTCTAATTTTCAACTCAGTTAATAGAGCTCAAAGTCTACAATTCACCTCTGAAATTACCAACCTTACCAGATTATATTTGCCTACCTATATCTTCTACAACATGAATATACAGGGCAGCTGCAAAGTCTGATTATTATTCATGTGTGACTCATGAGTTAGTCTCCCTATTTATAGAGAAATGTTGTTTATCATATGCAAGATCTCTGTATTTTAGGATTGCATATAAAAACATAAAGGGTGTACTTGTACCTCCAAAACATTAAAAACCATTTCTTTTCCTAGTCATTAAAGTAAAGCTATATCAAAATCCCATTTTTCCAAAGATAATGTGAAAATAATGTGAAGAAATTCAGTATGCAAACCTAGAGTAGTTTGAAATACCTAGATATCATTATTCAAAATTAAATGTTCCAAGGTTCTGAAAATTTCAGTATGAACAGGTTCAAGGCAAGAATCCAGTTAAATGCATCTAGAATGCCCAGTTTTAGATAATAAAATGCACACATACATACACATATATAATAAATTATTCTTACATGTCTGACGATGCACACAGGAAGGTATTATCTTTGTTTTGCAGACAACGATATTAAAAATCAGTGCTATTAATTAAGACTATCCTATGAACAACTGGTCTTTAACTTGAGTTATCTAAAGTCATAGCCTGAGCTACTTCCATTTATACTACAAATAATCATTATAAAAGCAGAAAAGGAGGAATCAGAGACCAGAAAGTAGCAGCTGATCAAGTGAAAGAGGAAGTGGGACCTGTACTAGCACTTCTTTGCCTTTCTCTTCTCTATATATTGTTATATTTCAACCAATTCTTTGCCATGTTGTTGGTATTTTCTTTATCTCATCTCTCTAAGTAGCTGGATTGTTAATCAATATTAAGGCATAAATGAACTTGACTTAATTTTAGTAGATAATAGTTATATCCCTAATATAAGTAAAATTTTGCAAACTAGTAGAATGTGCTCTGGAGAGTCTACATTTGAAAACCAACATTGTCTGTTTCTTTCACCTTCTCACATATTTAGATTCCTAAAACAATGCTTTACATACAGTTGTCCATTTGATTCCTTGCCTTATGAAGTAGGTACTACCCTGATCTTTATTTTAAAATGAGAAAAGAGGCTCAGAGAATTCAAATGACTTCTCCAAGGGATAGCACTAGGATTTGAACTTGCATCTATTCAAATTCAGAGACAAAGAGTCACTCCCCACTTTGGCAAATACCTCTATCCCACGCCGATTCAATAAAACACATAGTTTAAGCGTCCTCACATATACGCTGTGTCTCCTTGGGCAAGATAATTTGCCAGGAGTCAGTTCCTTTCTTATTTGTCAAATTAAGAGGCCCAGTGCATGACATTCATGCACTGGGGAGGGGGGAGAGGAGAGTTCCTCAACTAGGCCTGTGCCCTCTTGCAGTCTGGTACCCCTCAGGGGATGTCCGACTGCCGGCTTAGGGGAACAGGCCTTAGTGATGCCATGGAGGTGGGAGAGGCTCCCGCCACCACCGCTGGGCTAGCCAGCTGTGAGCCTGGCTTCTGGCTGAGCAGCATTCCCCCTGTTGAGCATCTGCCCCGGTGGTCAGTATGTGTCATAGCGACTGGTCATTCCACTGTTCAGTCAATTTGCATATTAGGGTTTTATTATATAGGATTAGTGACAACAGAGGTTTTTCTTTCTTTAAAAAAAATTGACCATTAAACAATATCATAATGCAAAAAATGCATTATTATTATTATTATTATTATTATTATTATCACCAGCATTAGGCTAAGGAGGATGGCTTGATAGAGTGAACATTCAGAGTCTATAGGCAGGCTAACCTGGAGTTAAAATCAGTTGCTTACAGGAGTATGGTTCTCTGGGGGTTGATTTTAAGACTGAAACTTTGAGTGGAGGGATTTCCTTATGTAATGGGTCATCTTGTTCGTGGTATGAGTCATCAATGCAGTTTTAGCTTCTTATGACAAGTAGAGCTTATCACAAATGACTATATGGGAAAGTTTTAGTCAGACACTGGCATTTACTTTTGTTCATCAGGATATTTGCTCATCATTGTCTCAATTTCTGTCTTGGAAAGGAAGTGAAGTTGGGTAAAGTGAAAATCTTTTCAGCTGCATTCTTTTTTTCATATAATTATACCATCTTACTGAGCACATATGTATATATTTCTTGTTGCTTTTATTTTTTTTAGTTTAGTCACTGGGTTTCTTTAAATATATAATGATAGTATATGTTGATGAAACTTGCCACTTTTTAAAAAAATATATTTTATTGATTTTTTTACAGAGAGGAAGGGAGATAGTTAGAAACATCAATGAGAGAGAAACATCGATCAGCTACCTCCTGCACACCCCCCACTAGGGATGCATCTGCAACCAAGGTACATGTCCTTGACCGGAATAGAACCTGGGACCCTTCAGTCTGTAGGTTGATGCTCTATCCACTGAGCCAAACCAGTTAGGGTGACACCTTCTTTTTAAACACATATTTTTATTTATTTCAGAGAGGAAGGGAGAGGGAAAGATAGAAAAATCAATGATGAGAGAATCATTGATGGGCTGCCTCCTGCACACCCCACTACTGGGGATTGAGCCCACAACCTGAGCATGATCCCTTGAGCAGAATATATATAATCCCGGGCCCTTCAGTCCACAGGCCCATGCTCTATCCACTGAGCCAAACCAGCTAGGGTAAAACTTGCCACTCTAAAGCTAAATTCACTGTAGGTAATCCTGGGCCTGATCTTCAGAAACCAAATAATAGGATTATTACTTTATAGTTGTTAGGTTATAAATGCTTTCATATTTGTAATGTGTTTTTAGATTTCTGTAGAATCATGTGTGGTGAGTCACTGTAAAGATTCATAATAACTAGAATTGACATTAATGTATTTTGCTTGGTTAATATCATTTTCAACTGGAACATGTATTTGGTCTTTTTGGTTCTGCACTGACTATTCCTATTTGGAGACAGAACTTCTAAAGAACTATGATTGTATTTTGCTATTTCCAATTCTGCCCTTTTCATTTGAACACATATTACATACAGTTTATTTTATACTGCAGTTATTTTTCAGTGCAATATAAATACTTCTGTAAACTTGTACCATTTTTGCGTATGAAGATCTTGAAATAAAAATAATCAACAGTAAACACTGCAACTACAGCTGCATTTTTAAATATTTTATAATCCAATCAAATTGTTTGAGTAGTGATGCATTTAAATGTTGTTATGGAATCCCCTCCAGACTTTTTAAAATTGTTACTCTGTTCCTGGGTATGCTATTTATGAAATTCATAAGAGATGACATTTTAATAATAGAGCATGTGACTTAGAGAGCAATGTTTCTTTTCATGTTTTAATATAATCTATACTTTTCTAGTTAACTTTCAGAGGGACACAACTACAAATTATACTTTAATTAATGAACATATATACATCTGTTATTGCTGCTGTAATTAAAATGACCTTAAATGAAAATTTTTATCTGAGTCATTTGGCATGTTTTCAGATATTTGGATAAAGAAGCAGCTATACCTAAGGAAATAAGGTAGCAAGTTGAAACCAAGTGAAAAAAATAAATTTGTCAAAGCATAGGTCGTCTATAATAAAGTATAATGTGATTTTTAGGCCAGGTCTAGGATCCTAATGAAATTTAAATTATTTTTAAATTTTACAGGCTACAAAAATTAATTTGGAGAGATTCCTATTATTTCTACTATTAGTAGAGCTAACATTAACTGAAACCTTACTTGTCCTATGTCCTGGGCTAAAGCACTTTATACCATCTATGTTGAAATTTTATGAGACTTAAAAGTTGGAATGTTTGCTGTTTAATTTATTAAATTGATCTAAAATACTTAAACACTTTTGTGTTTAGTTTAAGACTGAGAAAAATAAATTGACATTAACTTTTTAGTGGCATTTATATAGAAAAACTAATAACTCTTTTTGTGGTTACATTTTAACATGACTCATTCAACTGCTGCTTTATTACATAATACAGATAAATATGATTCAGCACCACTCAAGGGTGCTTTCATCTTTAAACTGAAATATGTTATAGAAACAATATTTTAAGAAAAAATGTTTAAGAAGAGAAAATAACAAGGATTTGCATACTTTGGGATTCTCTGTGCTTCTTGGACTTATATGTCTATTTCCTTCACCAGTTTAAGAAAGTTTTCTGTCATTTTTTTCAAATAGGTTTTCAATTCTTGTTATCACTCTTCTCCTTCTGGCACCCACCCTGATGTACATGTTGGAATGCTTAAAGTTGTGCCAGAGGCTCCTTACACTATCCTCATTTTTTTAAAAAAGATCTACTTTCTTTATATATATATATGTTTTTTTGGTATTGATTTTTAGAGAGAGGAAGTTCCTTGAGTATCCTTATAACTATTATTTTGAACTCTGTATCTGGTAGTTTGCTTGCCTCCATTTCATTTAGTTTTTTTGTGTGTATGTGTGTGTGTATGTGTGTGTTTTCTGGAGATTTTTCCTATTCTTTCATTTGAACTTGTTTCTTTTTCTCTGCATTTTGGCTGTTTCCCTATATTTCTTTCTTTTTTAAGAAACATATAGTTTTATTGACTTCAGAAAGAGAGGGAGAGAGAGAGATAGAAACATCAATGATGAGAGAGAATAATTGACTGGCTGCTTCATGCATGACCCACACTGGGATTCAAGCCTGCAACCTGGGCATGTGACTTGACCAGGAATTGAATTGTGACCTCCTGGTCCTAGGTCGACGCTCAACCACTGAGCAACGCTGGCCGGGCTATATTTGTTTCTATGTATTAAGTTGAGCTGCTACATATCCCAGATTTGGTAGAGTGGCTTTGTGTAATAGGTGTCCTGTAGTGTCCTGAGCTGGGTGCCCCAGGTGTGCTGCTGTGTGAGCTATGTGTACTGCCCTGTTGTAGTTGAGCCATGATTGCTGTTGGCATCATTGGGAAGAAATGACCCCCAGACCGATCAACTGCGAGGACTGGCTGTGACTATAGCAGAGGAGCTGCTATGCAGGAGCCGACCCTATGTAGACTTGCTTCAGTGGGCTTTGGGGCTCGCCAATTCTGCCCCTTGAGTGTGTCGCTCATGAAGTTGGTAGGGGTGTCCTAATATTCTTACATCAGAATAAACATATACTGAACAGGCAAAAACACTGGACAAAGTTTCATTGCATGTAAAGTTTTAGAAAAATTTGGGTGTAATATAACATGATCAGAGGGGACAGCAAAATGTAAAGTCATGGAGATAGTAGTTAGTCCACCAAACTGCACTCCTTGGTCAACTATATTTCCTTGAAATTTAGTGGGCAGATACATTTTCAGCAAAACGGGAAAAATAGATATAGACATGTTGGCCTACTCTGTCAAATAAAATAATTTGCTGATATAATGGACAATGAAATATTTAGCAGACCATTTTTTAAATGCATATTATGTGGGAGGCAATGCAGTAAACACTTTTATAGACAAATTACTTAACTTTCACATAATCGCTACAAAATATCTATTGTCAACCAATTGAGTTTCTAAAACTTGTGAAGTTTAATGCCTTACCTAATGTCACATAACTAGAAGTGAATGGTAGGGCCAAGATTGAATCCCAGGTCTCCCACCCAAATACAATATATTCTGGCCACTTCAAGATGACTTTAGAATGTTTCTATGGGTAAATGCATCCCTGCCTTTAACCCCCGACTCTCATTTTAAGAAATTTGTGTGATTGAATTGTTTCCCATGAAAATTTCAGTATACCAGAAGCTACTTGCCTGCTATAAAATATTATAGTAACACAAGCCATTGCTCTTTAGTCAAATTATGAATATCTAACTGAACCATAAAGAACACTTTATATAAAACGTCTTGGTGCGCATTAAATGGGACCTTCTCATTATCATCAGCATTGGGCTAAAGCAGTTGGTTCTCTCTGGTTCTAGATTGGGCTTTGCTCCTGAACATTATGAGCTGCTTTTCCCCCCTCCACATCTGCACTCCTCTTCATTCTGGTTTATGACTTTACTCCATCCCCAAGCTTTGGTCTTTCCTATGAAAAAATTCTTCCTCATGGAAGATGTCCTTGTTTATCCCTCTGATGGACTCTCACCCAAACTCCAGGCAGTCATTGAGACATTATATGCTGGTTTCCCTGTGAGACTTTTGGCTCCATGTTGGCCATAAGTTTTCACTCAAACTATGATTCCAGATGTCTGACTTCTTTAGGTAAGTTACATATTTTATTTACTGTAGACCACACCACAATGGTAGTGGGTTTTTTTTTTTCCATGCAAAACTCAGACTAGCTCCTTTGCTAGTTTTTATATAACTAGCAAGTTAACATCTGACTGAAAATTTGATTGAAACTCTTTGCTGTGCATGTAAGTCAATTAATACTAGACATTACTAATAAGTAATACCTGCATAGTCTTCTCTTAAACTTTAATGTAAATCCAGCCTTTTGGGATCATAGTGAAACTGCTTATCTTAGCCTGTTCATACATTCAGCAAATATTTACCAATGGCCTATTACAGGCCAAACACTCTTCTAGGAGAGCAGGTATATGTCGTAAATCACTGCAAACCTAGCAAGTAGTCATATATCTTATTAATTGTGATTTCCCAAGAAAGCGGTATACATTTTAGTGTTTCACAAATGTATTTGACCATAGAATTCCTTATTATTTTTTTCTCAGAACATCTCTAAGGACAAGTGTTGAAGGAAATGTGGGAAATCTGCCTGGGGAACTCCAAAACACAGGGTCACAAAAACTAAACAGTATAGATCAAGAATGTCTCAAAGAATTATAATTCAAGCTGTTGTTAATATTACAGGACATTATATTAGCATGAAGTAAGTGTTGTGAGTTAAGTATGCATCATTTTTTTTCATACTTGGTGATGAGGAAACAGATGTAGAAAATTCAAGTAGATGTCCAAAGGTTTCTCTGTTGAAAAATTTTAAAAGACAAAAATAAATACAAAACAAGAAAAAAGAGCACAGGTCTCTCTGATCAATCTGACAGCCATTCCCCCGAGTACGGTCCACTTTTCACTGGCTTTTTAACTGGGTCTTCAGGGCAGAGAAATAGTGCTAGTCTGGACCCTCCCTGTTCCTGGGTGATAGACTTAAAACCAAATCTGAACTTAATCTCAACTTTGAATTACCCATTAAGGCAGTGGTTCTCAACCTTCTGGCCCTTTAAATACAGTTCCTCATGTTGTGACCCAATCATAAAATTATTTTCGTTGCTACTTCGTAACTGTAATGTTGCTACTGTTATGAACTGTAATGTAAATATCTGATATGCAGGATGGTCTTAGGCGACCCCTGTGAAAGGGTCATTCGACCGCCAAAGGGGTCTCGACCCAGAGGTTGAGAACCGCTGCATTAAGGTGTAAGAGGATGACATCTACAGGGGAAATTTACAATGAGTTTAATTCACAGACCCCCATTCTTGCCCAAAGAGGAAGATTAGCATTGGAGCCTACAAATGATTTAACCACCACAATCACCACCACCACCACCATCACAGCCAGAGCCACAGTATTTATTATGCGTTGGGTTCGATAAAATTTAATCTCCCCCGGCCCAATCCTATGAGGTTGGTAGCATTAAAATGAAACAGATTCAGAGAAGTTAAACAAATTATCAAAAGTCAAATAGTTAGTAAACAGAGAAGCCAGGAATCAAATCCAGATCTGATTGATTGTAAAGCCCTCAGGCTTTTACTAACCATTTTGTCTCCAAAATCTACAGGGATAATCTCTGTTTAAATTTCTCCCAGGGTCATGAATACGTTGGGGTATGAAAATGCTATAAGTATCCTTTCTCTACAAATGTACCTATTTCTGAAGCTGAGCACTTTGTTTTGTTTTATTGCCATAATCCAGGACAGAAGAAAACGGGAGTCAGCATTCTAGCAATTCTGGTAGAATGCACCTTGACTCTGTGTCAAACTCCAGAGCTGACCTTCCTGTGTGCTAAAAATCATCATGGAGAAAGGCATTTATCTGGAACTGTGACAGCCTTGACATTTAGGCAACTCCGAGGGCATAGCGAGGTGCTTGTTTTGTGGAAAACAGAGACCAATGGATCCCCCATGAGATTGCTTTCTTCTACCCTCATTCAAGGTTTTAAGTACTATGGGTTACTCTAGGCATCAGGCTAATAATAAATGCTTTAACACTAAAATCTGGAATAAAACTCATTAGTTTTTGTCAATTGACCCTGCGGATAAAACATTTTCCTTCTCATTCCTAGAATACCTGTTATTATGGTTTACTGGATGAATAGTTTTTACAATTCACAAAGCTAAGAAGATCTGAATATAAATGATGACAAGGAAAGAATACTAGAAGTTCAAATGAAACTATTCAGAAAGTCAGTAACTTAACATTTTCAGAAAGTGTGTAATATCAATTCTCACTGATATCTCTAAGATAGATTTCTTCATTAAAAATCTATTAAGAGTTAGAAGAAATTTGTTAAACAAATTATTAATATTTCAGGGCACTGCTAAATAGCAAATTAAAACAAAGCTAAAATAGCACAGGAAAAATATATTTTATGATTAAAAGTGAATTTCTACCTGACAGTGAGTTTTACCAAAGGCTAATTATTTCTCAAATATTTCAATTTGGAATCTTAATCTTTTTATTTTTCCACCTTGAAAGAACCAGTAGTCTATTTTTTTCCTCCATTACTATTTTGACTCTTTTTAAGAATGAAAAATACACATACACTTACATTGACTATTTCTATTGGCTATTTTTCTTTACATATGCAAATCACCACAAATTATAATGAGTGAACACTTTTCTTCCTCTTGGCCACTATGTGTGACACTGGATGCCTTGGTATATTGGTTATAATAATAGGTGTGCATTCTATATTTGTAAATAATAAAATATTTTCTAAAATGTTGAACAGATGACAGTCTTAAAGTTTATGCGATGTTTGCTTTACACCAAATCAAATGAATTTGTGGTTCATAAAAACCACAAATTTGTGGTTCATTAAGTATGGTTTCATAAAAAACTACTTTGAAAAACTACTCTTTAAATCTGATCAAATATTTGGTTCAATTAATTAAAAACTGTTGAGTGCAGGTTGACAATACTTGGTTGAATTTTTAACAATATGGTAGAGTGAAGGCTTTTAAAAAGTTCATTAAGAGCCAGTCATTTGAATTGAAACATTTCAAGACATTACTAATATATGTAGAAACAATGGAACTCATTTTTAATGCTTCCATCTATCTATGTATGTACACATGCATGTATGCAAGTCTCAGATATTTTTGATCATATTTTATATAAAACACATAATTTCATAGAGGGTCATTAAGACAAAATTATGACTATAAAAAAAAAAGGATTTTGCCAAGAGGATGGGCAAAATCACAGCTGCTAATTTCTGAATTTTGCCAGTCATGTAATTATAATACATTATAGAAAACAGTGTGTGGCAAAAGTGCCAATTTTAAGAGGCTCTTGAAGGATGAGAATATGGGTATGCTGAGATAGTGTCAGTGAGGACTATGTTTTGGAATGAAGGAAAAAGCATACTACCCCTATGTGGACAACCATAGAAATAGAATTCTGGATACAAGTTGTGAATTGAAGAATGTGAACAGCTAGGTTTGGAGGGATTTTAGAATATTTAAGTTATCATAGTTGTTTCATTTTGAAATGTGAGTGTTTATTTGAGCAGAGGTGAGATTATGACAAAACGCTTTCATAACAATTAATGTGGTACGGAGCAGGGGCTGAGTTAGAATTGAGAAATAAGAAACTTATGACAGTCATTGGAGATGTTCCAACATTGGCTGGTGACAACTTTGAAGAACTGTTAAAGCATAAAGCATCAAACAGGGAGTGGACTAGATTTTGAAGTTCCTTCCAACTATGTGGTAGAGAAGTAGGGTAGAATATTGGGATCTGGTCTCTAATTTGCATGCTGATTTCACCTTTAATCTAACTATAGCCTTGGGCAAATTACATAGTTCTGCAAGTTCTCCATGGTTTACTCATCTGTAAAATAGGAATAATTTTAGAATCTATTTCATCAGATAAAATGTGAGGTTTAAACAGGGTAGCATATATAAAACCCTTAACACAGGGCTTCCAACAGTTAAGACCTCAGTAAACATTTGCCTGTACTGTTATTCAATTTCTAGATGTTAAGGTTCTGAACTATACTAACAGAAAGGGGAGAAAATGGGTTAGGTAGGGAAAACAGTGCTAGGGTAGGATTCATGGGATTTTGGGGCAGAAGTTAGGATAAATGAAAAAAATGGAGATTTTAAGAATGTATAACTATGAAGATTGGATTATATCTATTCAAAACTAGAAAGAGAGATTTAGAAAAAGATTTCTCTGGGCAGAGATGGGTGGAGGTGGAAGAGGGTATAGTGGGGATAAATGGTGATGGGGAAAATTAAAATAATAAAGGCAGTTTCACTTACTGATTATTTCTAGCTAAATAGTTTTACCACTAATATCTACACTCCATATACCTAAATAAATCACATTTTACAAAGGGAATAAATAAATAAATAAATAAGTAAAGATAGATAGATTTCTCTGAGCTTTCAGAATTGATGACGTTTTTAAAACTCAAATTGATGAATACACACACACACACACACAAACAGGGTGCGGCAAAAGTCGGTTTATAGTTGTTCTTATGGAAAACAATACAATAATTAATATACACTAATACAAGAATACACTATTTTGTATACTGACAACTGTAAACCTATTTTTTGTTCCACCCTGTACTTGTATGTATATGTATGTTGTTTTTAAATTGTCTGCTTCTAATTTGAGTAAACAATCAGGCATTTGACTTTTTTTTTTTAGCTGAGCCAAAATCTTGTAAGTGATCCTTTCAATTGCCTATGGACACTGACTGAGCATTTTTGGTACTTAGTGCAACAGCATAGACTAGTGGTAGGAAGGAAGACTGTACCTAGGAGGCCTGGGCACTGCTTTTTCTCATCTCCAGGTCCTATGTCAGTTACAGGCTACAATTAGAACAAAACGATCTATGGCTATAGAAACAGACCATTTGACAAAACAAAAGTAGTTTAAGGGATATATTTTAATAACATAACACTTGTTTACTACTGACTAGGATATTTGAAAAGAAGATTTTTTTAACTACTGATGTAAGTAGCTTAATAGCCACGATCACATACTCAAATACTTTAAAAGGTATTTTTTTTTCCCTCCAAATGAAAACTTTAGCTATCTCAGAGAAGTCGTATGCTGAGTTCTGAATCCTGCAAAGATTTCCCCCCCGCTTGAAAAAGTTTACTAATCCCTTCATCCCGTGTGCTTTAAAATTTCTACTAGTTTTTAGTTTGTACTATGGGGGAAATTGGTGTCATTTCCTTACACTAAATTTCCTTACCTAGATAGTGTTTTTTTATATAAATCACCAAACATTCCTGTGCATTACAGACACTACAGGGGAAAACAAAATTAACCGAGATTCAGGTCCTGAATTTAGAATTTGATAATCAAACATGTATACAACTTATACAATATGTACAAAAGAAATAAGTGCTATTTTATCAGCCTAAAGAGCCATGGAAGCACAGAGGATAAAGGGATTAATAAACTTTTTCCAGGTGGGGGATCTTTGCAGGATTTAGTACTCAGGATATTGCCCAGCACAGAGTGGATATTCAATAAACATTTGATAAATGAATGATAGCTAAAGATACTTCCCCAAACTTTTTGGTTTAAAACAACTATTTGATTATTTCTCACTAGAGGCCCGGAGCACAAAACTGTGCACAGATGAGGTCCCTAGGCCAGGCCGGCAATCAAAGCGTGAGCGTCTGGCATAGAAGGGCAGATCCCAACTGACCCCCAGACCCCCATGTGCCCCCCTCTGCCTGAGTCATTGGCTCCTGCCTAGCTCCTTCAGTGCCTGGGATCTGAGCGGCAGCCCCTCTCCTTGCTGCCACCACTGGTCGCTGTCTGCAGCGCAATCGGCAGGGCAATCGGGCCCCACTCGCACCCACCTTGGCCTGGTGCCACCCACTCACCTGCTCCACCACCCCATCATGGTCCCACTCTTGTCGGGGCCCACAGGGGCCAGCAGTACCTCCACTGCGGCCTGCTACCAGCACCACATCACAGACGCCCGCCGTGGTCTGTGCCGCCCCCTGGTGGTCAGTGCATGTCATAGCAAGTGGCCGAACTCGGGGTTGAGGAGACAATTTGCATATTAGGCTTTTATTATATAGGACTAGAGGCCTGATGCATGAAATTTGTGTAAGAGTAGGCCTTCCTTCCCCCAGCTGCCGGCACTGGCTTCCCTCTGGCACCCAGGACCTGGGCTTCCCTCCAGGACCCAGGCTTCCCTCACAGCCTCAGTCCAGAAGGTCGTCCGGAAGGACATCTGGACTAATTAGCATATTATGCTTTTATTATTATAGATGGTGTCTGTAGGTTGGAATTAAGAAGGGGTTCAGCTGGGTCGTTGTGGCTCAGGGTCTCTCTTGGGATTGTAGTTAGATGGTGGTTAGAGCTAGTACTAGACCTAGAAAAATGGGAGTCCCAAGAAGACTGTCAGAGCTGTCAGAGCTGCCTATACATATCTCTCTCTTCTTGTAGTCTCACAACCTCAATATGGTTTCTACTTTGGGTGGGTTTAGGCTTTCTCACAGCATGATGGCCTCTGTGCATTGAGCTTTGTGCAAACTTTCAAGAACAAGCATTTTAGTTAACAAAGCAGAAACTTCATGACCTTTAATGACCTAGCCATAAAAGTCAATAGCTTTACATCTGCCATACCTTGTTAGTCCAAGTAGTCACAAAGTCAGCCCCTTTTTAAGAGAGGGCCCGTGGATCTCATCTTTTGATGGGGTAGTGTCAAAGTCACATATGGGAGGGAAGGATTGTGGTTACCTGGAAAAAAATTCACCACAGTGAATTCAAGTTTTTCAGACACGTAATATTCTAACATAACAGTCCCTTTCCCTTTATTTTATAAAGAAATATGTCATGAAATCTGAAAAAAGAATTAGAAGTGGATTTGGAATCAGAAGGTAGTAAAAATTATTTATGAGCCTTACTTTCTACTCAGTTTTATATAGTGACTTTATATCTTTTAATGTGTAAAGTCCTCATTTAGGCTATAAGATAGTGTGCTTATATCTATAAGATAGTGTAAATAAAACAACCTGTCTAATTAAGTCATACCATGACAAAAAATTCATCTATCACATCAAATGTTTGACATCATATAACAAAAAACAAACTGAAACAAAGAAACACACACACACACACACGTGAACCAAGACAAAAAATTACCACATGTATAAATTACTTTTCACTTGTCAACAAGTTGCTTTAATATGGCATAGAAGATAAAGTCTTATTTGACAAAGAATACATCTCAAATTTGATTTTTTGTAGAGTGATGATGAGGATTACAACTAAATGGGTTTTGTTTTACTTCACATGCAAGAATCTCTTGATTCCAAGAGCTTTGTGAGATACATAAAATATTTCAGTCCAATACGATATCACTTGGTACATAACTCATCTCTTTCCCTTTGTATACCAAGAGAGCAAGAGAGTAGAAACATTGAAAGCCAATAGTATAAAACTGCCACACTGCTAATGACTGAAAGAAAGCATAGTGGTAATTGTCTTCTCATCATGTGATCATGAAAGCCATTTCATGGAAAATGTGAAAGAATAGATATTTTAGTAATGTCTTCTGATTTCTGACGCTACAGTTCACAGAGGAAAATGTCAAGTGCGATATGTTTTTTAAACAAGAAAGATAAGAGCATATTTTCAAAGTGGAATCCATGATACTCTTTGGATTATAAACATTTGACTACTTTTAATATTTTCTTTTAAAAAATTAAGTATCATACTTAAAACTTAAAGGTTTTTATAACTTATGATGATTTGATTAGAGTTTAGCATAGGGAAGAAGTCCTAAAAGGAAATATTTTGTTCCAAGTTTACCTTTATTATTATAACTACGGGGAAGAAAGCTTATTAAAGGAAATATTCTGAAAATAGCATCTGATGTAGACACAGCTGATAAATAAAACAAATTTTTATTTAATTATCAAAATATTTAAATATGCACTAGTGTTGACATAATATTGCTAGTGGAGTTTGAAGGTTGCTTGTTGTTGAGAAACTGGGTGCTGGTTTTATTTTCAAGAGTTTGTGTGTTTTTTTTGTTATAAATATAGCATCACAAAAAAATAATAGCTCAGCATCTATCTCTTTGGCTGCAAATACCTTTTCAGTTCATTCATCTCCTTCATGTGTTCTGAGCTGCTACATTCAGACCTGGGGAAAAATATTTTTTTTCTTTTCCTTCAGTATTTCTTGCTTTGTTTTAGCTACCTCAATAACTCTTCCCTTTGTTCTACTTTAGAAGGCATGGCCATTAAAGACGTTTACAACTTGTATTTTCTGTCTGAGGCTCAGAAAAGTTTCTCAGCATTTTCGCAGAGGCACATGGGTAACCTTATCACTTATGAAATTCAGGCGTAAAGTCCATATTTTAGCTAAAAATAAGTATCTGATTTCTTTCCTGCGGGTTCAACAACATTCTAGGTAACAAGGCTGGGTATAGAGAATTGTGTAAAATATAATTAAAATATTTGTTCTGGCTCATTTTATCGGAACTATTTTTCTTTGTCCCTTTAAGAAATATTACTGCTTTGATTTTCTATAGTAAAAATCAACCTTTTAAATATTAAAACTACTAATTATAACAAAACGACAGAAAAAAAAACCCAAGGTGCAATCTACAAGGAAACCCATCCTGCCAGCACTCCCTCCCCCCTACCAACACCCTCCCCTCCCCCCCACTGCACACCGGATTAGGTTGGGGAGGCAGCACAGGCACTTCTCTGCATAGTCCTCACACGACGCGCTGGCACGCGTGGCCAGTGCCTCCTTTGCACAGAACAGCCCTTGTGGGCCGTCAGCTTGACCTTGACCCTTTAGCGCACCTTGGGTAGAGTGAACACCTTGAACTGCTACTCAGATGCAATGAGCACCGAGTAGCCATCCTGCTTGTCAGGGAACTCCTCCAAGTCTCGCGAGACCCCATAGGGCTCAGGCGCGCAGCAGGTAGTCGAGCACGTGCAATCCCGCGAGGGGGCGCGTGCACATGCGCGCACGGGGCGGGGCGGGGTGCATGTGCCTGCACCGGAGGTGCGCTGCGCGTCAGCCACACATCCTTGCCCTCTGACCAATCTGGCTGCTTCTTGCCTCCCTCACCTCCAGAACGTAGGCGAGCAATGGCGCCCAAGTGTGTGCCACACGGTGGGTCCGAGGTGGGCCATTTCTTGAAGAAATGAGTCAGCGAAGTAGAGGCAGCGCAGGTCTCCTGAGAAGGAGTTGTAGGCCCAGTGAGGTCGAAGCCGCAGCGCCGCCCCATGTCCTAGGGGCAGGCCTGCGCCTGCAGCTGCGCATTGGCCTCCTGCACTTTGTGGGCATCAGCAACCGGCTTCTTGCTCAAGACTTGGCTTTTGCGGATGCGCGAGAAAGACTGGTGCGGAGATTCCTTGAATGGCTAATCAGGCGAGCGGCCCCTCTGAGGCTGGGAAGTCGTTGGGGGGAGAAGGCACAGTTGGTCAACACAGGGCTCTTGCGTTGGTAATAGAAGCGGCCAAAGCTGTGACTGGTGCCAAAGGCCATGAGGCTCCGCCCAGCGTGGAGCATGCGGTCAGGGACAGCGGCTGGCGGTAGGCACTGAACCAGCCTTGTGCAGGGTCTCGGGGCCCTTACCTGTGATGCCCTCGCGGTCCCGGAGGACATCCATGCTGGCCACGCTGACGCCTGCGCAGGGGCACGTTGCTCAGTTCAGGCACCAGCAAAGCACCTGGACTATAGTGCAGGCCGCCACCAACCAACTGCGCTGTGTACTTGCAGAGAATCGCCCCTGTAGATGTTGAAGTGGCCCGCCATGCATAAGGGCGGCCAGTCGCCCTCAGTGGCTTGGGCTAGGCTGTTGGCCTGCTCGCAGTCGGTCTGGAAGAGGCCAGCTGTGCTTAGCTTGGAGAGCAGCTGCAGCATCGGGTGGAGGCATTGCAGAACCGCACACAGCTGTCCTCATGGTTGGTCAGCAGCAGCCCTCGCTGCGATGGCTCCTAGGCCACGTTCTGGCCTAGTGCTGAGCCAGCTGGAGGCGCTGGAGGCTGGCTGGAGTCTCTTCTGCTCGCCAGCGCTCACCGAACAGCACTACATCCTGGCAGGGACGTGGGCCGAGCAGGTAATAGAGAATGATTATCGTGTCTTAATGCTGAACACATACAGAAGAGTAGTTTTTCTAGCTCATGACCATATCATTTCTCAATACATGACTAAACAGTCACATCAAAACATGCTGGACACTCGGTGAGCCGTTGAACATACTCTTTATTTGAAACAGAAGCTAGGTATAAAGAAAGTTGGAGTAATCAGAGCATTAAAGATACTATCTGTGCTTTGAGACATCTCTTCGTTCTTACCAACAATATTGTTATATCAATATTGTAATTTCTTAGTCATTCGCTCATTAAATTAGTGGTTGAGCAGGTGTAGCTAAAATGTCTTAAGTCACTTCCACCTTAGTTTGAGAGAAGAGTTTTACAAATCATTGAAATTTAATTTTAGAATCTCATTTGGTAAGCTGGGGAAAAAATAAAGGAAAGCAAACTGGAGTTTTTGGTTTTGCTATTACATCTGGAAGTACAGTTAAGGCTTTTACAATCAAAGAAAAGAGATAAGCACAGAAGAAAATTAGGATATTTTAAACATTCAGTAGCATAAAAGGTTTTATATATGTTTTCAAACTCCTCAGAAACTCTGGAAAGGAGAGGGATTGCTATTTGCATTTTATATAAAAGTTAGTATTATTAAAGAATATATATATAATGATAATATATATTTTAAGTGTGAATATATATAGTATATGTATATACATATATGCATACACACACACACACACACACAATGAGAACAACTTCGCTTTCCCAGTTTTCAAATTTTCTCTTCCTCATTAAGAGTTTCCTTGAAGGTTGTTTTTCATGTAAGCATCCTAGAATGTTGTTTCCCACCTTATTTATCATTTAATTGTCATTTTTATTTGTTTTAACTGGGTAATGTTAAGAGATTGATGGTCCAATACATAAACTGACCAGAGGGGCTAGGGGTGACACGGTGATACTCACAATGAAACCCTCCATAATGACATTTTCTTTCTGAATGCAGCCTGCCAAAAAGCTTTTATTGAACCAAGATGATATCACCAATAGAGGTTAAATCCCTACCCCTGCACCCCCACTCCTCTAAGGACAACACAGGTATAAAAATCCTATATTTTGATAGCTGTCTTTTACTTAGGTCCCTAAACCTTGCCACTAACCTCACTGTTGAATAAGTGAAAGTACATCCGCTTTCTAAAAGAGCTCCCACTGAATTATGAATGTATGCTATAATTTCTTATTGCAATAATCCATAAACATTAGCATTGCTCCCAAACTATGTTGATACGGAAAATAAATCACGGGTCACACAATAATTGCTTCAAAGCCATGTCTGTCCTTCATATGAACAATTTTCAGAAATGATGCAGATTCATGAGTAACACCGATACTCTCACTGAAAATAGGCTGACATTCTGGATTCAGTAATTTTCAAGGGCATAGCCTAAGGAATACTTTATCAAACAGGAGTTTTAAAAGTTTATCTTTTAGGATCTCTACTCATTCCTGTCAGATTTCCTTTTGCATAGGTGCCTTTTTGATGGCCAAGATCAACATTAAGAAACATATTAACTGGTAGATAGATGACAACATCTATTTTAGTTTTAGTTGTGTGTGTTTTTTAAGCAACAAAACAGCCCAAGGTTTTCTTGGTAACTTACTTTTGGTATCGGTATCATTCCATTTTCTCCATGCTGTCCTTTTGAAGTACATTTTAATCTTCCTTTCAATATAGTAAGCACTCTTCTAGAAAATGCCTGTTTTAGTTCCTTTGATTTGTAATGCAAAGCTTTAGCAATACATCTCAGCATATTATTTGTTTTTATCACTGAACCTTTATGTTACTATGAGGTCTTAAAAGTTTGTTTTTTAGGATAACTAGACTATCAGGTTTCTACTTAGGACCCCATGCCCTCTGACTGGGATAACTTACATATTATTTAAACTTTCTTCATTTTATTATTTTGGGGAGTGTCATGAGATCATTCTAGGTTCCAAAACATCTACATATTTAGTGCATTAAGAAAAAATAGTGCATTTCCAACTAGGGCCTCAGGGTGAATAAGAGAGAGGGCAGTGGAAGAATCAATGTCTGGTGTTAGCAGTGGTAATTGGGGAATGGATAGGCAATGTTGCCAAAGGACATCTCATATCTAACAGCAAGACCAACGATAACTTTAAAGAAACTTTTACATGGATGCTGCCCTGAATGCTTCTTCATTCATTTCCCAAAAGTTCATATCAAGTCCAGCAGCAGAAGGGATTTGATTTCCTTGGGGAGGCAATCCATCATTAATTGCCAGAACAGGTGCCAGGTAATGGTGGAGTTTGGAATCTACTATTGCAAGGATGACATCACTTGGTTACTTCATTCTAAGTCAGTGGTTCTCAACCTTCCTAATGCCGTGACCCTTTAATACAGTTCCTCATGTTGTGGTGACCCCTAACCATAAAATTATTTTTGTTGCTACTTTATAACTGTAATTTTGCTACTGTTATGAATCATAATGTAAATATCTGATATGCAGGATGTATTTTCATTGTTACAAATTGAACATAATTAAAGCATAGTGATTAATCACAAAAACAATATGTAATTATATATGTGTTTTCCGATGGTCTTAGGCGTCTCCTGTGAAAGGGTCTTTCGACCCCCAAAAGGGTCGCGACCCACAGGTTGGCAACCCACAGGTTGAGAATCGCTGTTCTAAGTAATCCATTAGGCAATGCATCTTACACATCTCCCATTAACAGAGGTAGTCTTAAAGAAAATAATTGTGGGAGTAACTGTGTTGTACTAATTGACAGGTGTTTTGACCACTAAATCACTTTTAAATTCTTAAGATGATATATTTACATGTGTGTATCTGTACCTGTCCTCAATGCTGTGCTGCCTGCTAATTTAGTTCAATTTACAATCTCAGAAATGATTCCTTTCATCCCAAGATCCCAGTCATTACTGTGAATAATTAAAAAGCAGAGATCTATCTTACTGGTCACTTCTTTCAATATTGAAATAATCCCATTTACTGGCACCATTGTGGCCATGGCCATACCTGACCCTTCACCCAATTTTCAGGCTCCTTTGCCAGCTGACTGCCTATTGTGTTTCTGTACTTGAAGCATTCACTTTCTTTGTTGAAATGTTTCCTGACAATTTAAGTGTAATATTAAATGTTCATACAGTTCCTCAGATATACCTCCTTTGTGCCAATTATCTATCTTGATTTAGTCTTTTATGCCTATTTTTCGTTCCTTACACAGCCTCTCTTCTTCAGCAACAGAATATGTGCAGCACCAGCTCGTGTCCTGCTGCAAATCCTCTCCCTAGTCTGTCAAGGTGCAAGCTTAGTGCTAGACTTTCCCTTTCTCATTCTGCTTAGAAATTCTGTGACATCCATTGTCTGTTATTTCCAGAAGATCCCCAATAAATATTTGCTGAATTAAAATATGTATTTCATTAAACTCCTTTCATTAAGCTCCTTGGGGACATGGACTGTGCCTTAATGCAACTTGCAGTTTATATACATTTAGAACGGTCAGACTTATGAATTGTCCAAACTCTTTGCAAGCCCTCCATTTCAGATAGTAGTTCCTCTCAGGGACTCAGCTATTTCCCTACTATAGCACTATCCAATTTCTGATTTCTATAGGTTTTCCTATGTGTGTCTTATGGGTAAAAAAAAATTGTCCAGTCTGATTCTTTGTAGGAATAACTGAAAGGGCAATAATGGGGCATTTCTTAGTTTTTAAAAAATGGAAGGGGAGGCTCTTAATTGTATGGGGAAATTTAATTAGATTTAAACTAATTAAATTCATTTTTATATTAACACGTTCACAAATATTATTGCATCTAGTTAGGTTTCATTCTTCTAGCTTTACTGAACAATATTCAGTAGTAGTTTTAGATTACAATAAGTTCATTATGAAGATAAGGTGGAATTAGTGTAGGAAGCTCAGCTGGTTGAAGGGGTCTGTACTTTAATTACTGCAGAGGGTGTGCATATTAATTACAACACAAGTGATATTTACTGTACCTCAGGAACATATGACAGGGTAAAGATACTGACAGCACCAGCTAATAAACTCAGTATGATAATGAGGAGAAAAGACCATAAAAATAGAAGGAAATAAAATTATTCATAAAGTATATTGATCCCAAAGTAAAGACATTAAGCTCTGATGAAGGGCAACAAAAGGGAAGCTCCTCACTTTATCAAACAAATAACCAAAGTAGAGAAATGTTAGCAGGGAGACAGATTGTCATTATACTGGTCACATGATCACACTCCAGAGAGTACACAGGAGCCATAAAATGGGAGATTTTTAATAAATCAGCAGAAAGCCATACTGTCACCTACAGGAACTGAGGTCACAGTGGCTAAGGACAGCTCCTTGGAGTAGAGAAGTCAGATATGCTGCAGTGAACACTGGAAGGAGCCGAATGAATACTAAATTTGGTTAAGAGCCACTGCCCCCTCTGGAAAAGCAAGGGAGCATCTAAGAGTGCTGTGAGAATGGTTTGCAGCAGCATCCCAGAAGCCATCTCCCACCTTTCCCTGTGGTTTGAAGTCACCAGCTATGGGGAACAAGTGGGAATCGGTTGCATAATTTTTCCCACGAATGCTCAGTGATCCTGTCTAAATCTATATGGCTCAGAGGGAAGTTCAAATTTTGGCCTACAGTGATTAAATCTGAGGTTTTGTTTGTTTTGTTTTCACATGGGCCTTTCAAAGCAATGGCCTTTTTTTTTTTTTTTACAATTATTTAATCAACTACTAACATTTATACAACCTTATTTTAGGAAATAGAACAGCTGAAATGCTAATTTGTTATTTTACATAAAATAATTAATGTAGTCAGGTTATTGTTAATTGTTACTTTGGACTTTATTGGCCAAAATCTGATACAAATTGCACTCATAGTTGACTTATCATGGATAGAAAGTATATTAGTTACCTATTTACTTTAACACATGGAGTAATGATGTTGATCGTACTCTTGGAATTGATTTAAGTTAATTTTCTGAAGAAAATATTTTTTTGGGTGTATATAGGAATAGTTATTTTAATACAGTATAGGGAATATGTGATATATATTCATGTAGTGAACTTGAATCTACTAGTATATATAATAGAATATGCAGTTCTGGTTAAAATGTTTCAAAATAATAGTGAACCCAGAGAAAATGAAGAGAAGGGCATTCCTAGTACAGTGCATAATCTGGGCCTGCAACTGTATGTGTTGTCTTGAGAAAGAAAACAAAAGTCATCCTTTTGGTTGAAATCTATAAAATCATAATCAAAAGGATTAGACATCAATCTGTAGAATGAAATTATGGGAAAATTTCACTTTGCAACTTGGGCAAGACAAAGAAAAGCCAATTCACTCAGATCTGAAGGATTTTAGTTTATTCATCCTGGAGCATAAGTGAAGATATCCCCTGACACCTTCATGAAGTAGGGGTGCCATCCCTTGTTTCCTATTTCTCCCTTTGGCCTATTTCAGGGCCTTTCTCTATCATTAATATTCTAATATTTTTATGCTAGCTTTTCTTTCCTTTTGTGGTGCGGTTGAGAGGCTATTTCAATCACATTATGGTGAACTATATCCAGGATTCTTGTTAGCTTAAGAGAACAATGCTTCATGTTCTTTATATAACATGACTATTCATGAAATAGTTATGTATGAGCAGAAGGATCCACTTGAAATTACTCATATATATCAAATAGCTATTAACATG
Source organism: Myotis nattereri (assembly GCF_964212035.1). Taxonomy (NCBI): domain Eukaryota; kingdom Metazoa; phylum Chordata; class Mammalia; order Chiroptera; family Vespertilionidae; genus Myotis; species Myotis nattereri. The sequence continues at coordinate 51,781,465 of NC_138085.1, forward strand.
ACCTGCATGAAAGGCCAAGCATAATTAGAACATGGGAGAAAGAAGTGGTAATTCAAGTTTTATAATTGTTATTGTTATGAACTGGGTTATTTTCACCACTATATGTGTGATATTATGATGCTAAGATAGGAAGGCTGTTGGATTGTATAGTACCTGGGAAATAGTGTTTGATCAGTATTTATCGAATGAAGGAATACACAAATGATTGAATGATTGAGGGAATCTACCTCAGGTGTTGTTTCATCAGTCCTTGAAAATTACTGGTGGTGTTTCTGTTGTTCCTCATAAACTGGGTACTGTCTATATAACACTTATGTTTGGCTTTTTTGTGCTAGTATTTATTAATAACAATATCTCTGTCATCACCTGAGATGTAAAAACTGGGCAGAGAGGGTTACCACTGTCAAGTGGCTAAGCCCTTGAACTGTATTTAGATGTAAAGGATATAGGTGATAATGGGAGATTGATGGATACAATTGTGTTGAAATATGGAATATAAAGTCCTCTGCAGTTTACCCCTTGGGAGGTTCAAGTAGTTTTATAATAAATATAAATAGCTTTAGCAGACTTTCAATTATCAAGATGTTGATGTATGGTTTTTGTCCAAAATATTCTGACACTGGAAACAAAAGGGTAGTTTAGGTGCATATGAATCACATGTACAAGCTCCTCTGGAACAGATGGGTAATTTCAAGCCTCTGACCCCTATTAATTAGGATTTAGGCTAGACTATTTGTTGGTAGTGAAGGATCAGAACAAAATAGAGGCAAAATAGAGGGGAAATTTATTTAAAATTTAGTCAAGTATAATTGTGATTTTCTGTGTATTTTATGGATTCCTGATAGAAATTGACTTCTCTTTAGCAAGGTTTTATGTTTTCCCCCGTAGTGTTGTTTTTCCCTGAACCCTCTCGCAAAGTTCCCGCTGCCCTTGTGCCATTTCACTTGCCTTTAGTGTCTTCTCTTTCCTCATGAGAAGCTTCAGCAATCCATAGTTGATTGTTCAGCATTACTTTTTATCCTACCCCGATCTAATTTGGTTTTGATACTTATTTCTGAAGACTTTCTCTTTTCCATGTTGTCACGTTAATGGCTACATTTTGACCTTGACATTCTAGGACTGCTCTTTTCTATCAGAAAAAGAGTTGAATTTTTGAGAAACTAGTTTGGGGGCATCTATCGATGTCTGAAAAAGGAGAGCACTTCTTAGCTTTCTTTCTTTACTTCTTCTGTGAATAATGAGATAAAGAATATTTGATGCAAATTTGAAATAGACATGGAGTCTGATGTTCAACACGTTTGTAGAAAGCAGAGAATTTAGAAACTAAATCAGTGAGACAAAATGGTTTGTATCACCTAAAGATTGGGGTAACTAGTCTACATCATCAATTTAAGGAAATCATTATTTTTATATATGAGATAAGTGTATGGAAAATCTTGCCACACTATTTTGGTTGAAATTAAATATTTAAGTTTAAACAAAATAAATTACCTTTAAAAATTACAGGCCCTGGTTAGTTGGTTGGAGCATTGTCTCATACACCAAAAAGGTGTGCATTCGATTCCCGGTCTGGGAATTTTCAGGAGGCAACCAATCGATGTCTCTCTCTCTCACATTGATGTTTATCTCTCTTGCTCTCAAAATCAATAAACATATCCTCAGATGAGAAAAAAAACCAAAAAATAAAAATCTGATAATTACATTTGACTGAATATGCTCTGTAATCTCTGCAGTTACAGAGTCACAAAATTCTTCTGTTTCCACTACAGAGAAAATCTTAATCTTCATTGCAGTGAAGCACAATTTACAGAATGTCCCCAAAGCCTTTGAACCTCAGTGCAGAGTTTAATTCCTTTAAGCACCTCAGGCTCCAAGTAATTTTAGAGATAAACATTTTAGAAGGTTAAGTTTCAGTTATAAACAAATTTGTTTGTGTGTGTTGATAATTAGAAAAAAAGTATTTTGTGAAAAGCTAAGGAAGATTAAATAGATAATTAAAAAGTGCAACATTTTCATCAATAAAAGAGATGGATATGATTATTATTGCCATTCTAGTTCTTGGACCTTGTAAAATCTTCATGAAACACCCTCCCCTTTTTCCCCCGTACGATTGTGTTGTATATTCATTACTATAACGTGGGAGTCATAGTTAGGTTTCCTGTTAGTCTTAGGTATATAGCTCCAAAGAGTGTTTTAAAATAATAATTCATTGAGAAACCTCAAAAGTGCCTCATTGAATAATATTAATAGAAATAAAGGAACAGAAAAGGCAGCCTCTGTTAGAAAATTTCCTGATCTCTTGGAAATCGTCAGATTGATCAGCATCACTAGGAACTATTGAGACTAGTGAAGGTGCTGTGCTTGTTATTTGATTTAACGATAGCAAGTACCAAAACAAAAATGCTTGATTTCATTTGGGAAAGAGCATTTTTTCAGTTACCTTTTCTGAAACAATCCCCACCCTCTGTTCCATCATTTCTGTTACAATTAGTCATTACCTACTGCTGCCTGTGATTTGTTGGCAGTTTCTAACTGCAATCTGTTGCTTTGTGACAGATCAATTCTTTCAGTCCACAGACTCAGTCCTGAATTCAGCCAAAATTGTGTGTGTGTGTGTGTATCTGAGTGACATTGCTCTGGCTAATGTGGCAGACCATTCTTTTGAAAGGGTGCTCTTATAGACACTATTAAGGAACCCTGCATGTAGGTAAAGGGATTGAACAACATTGATTGACCCACCCCCATGCAGAACAGCTTTATTGCAGAACAGATTCAGAGGCCACATGTGTAGACTCTAGAATTGGAAGTATGTTCACTTATTATCGTCACTTTAAGGAGAAAATTTCAGAGGAATATTTTAGTTAGAGGAGTGCTTCTGAGCCTACTGGAGAGAATTTGTAGAAATCGTTTTGTTTATACCCACACACATATAGATGTATACACACACCATGAGTTTAAGTAATCCCAGTAAGATTTATATTGCTAGGGTTTTTCAGCAAAAGAAATTATAGTTTTGTTGCAATCAATTTAACAGTCAGATCTTTGCTGTAGCAAAATATATGCTTCATAACCCTTCAAAATTTACGCAGTTTGCACATATAGATATATGCTGTATATATTTTGAAGTGATACGTATGTTGAAATTTTTCCTCACTTAAAACCATGCTGCATAATTGATTGGAAGAGTTACTCTCGTCACAGTCTATTTTTACAGCAGAGCAGAGGCTGTTTGAGATGCTTGTGGTATTTTTTCCCCCTTAAATGCTTTATTCTATTGCAAGAAAAGTAAAAACTAGTCATTATATAGCAAGATACTATTCATTGTTGATTTGTTCAGAACAATGCTGAATTAAGTAACATTACTGTGTGGCAAGATAAATATGTAAAAAACAATCTCTCTATTAGCTTTTGTCCCTGTTGCCTGTTGTTGGACTCAGTGGGATCCTCTTTGGGATACACACACACACACACACACACACACACACTCATTGACATATTAAAAATGTATAGTTCCTTGAGTTTGCTACCCTAGGAATAGTTGCTTCTCAACATTTCTGTACATATAATAGGGTCATCTCAATTTCAAGTCCAGGACCACAAGAGCTGCCAAATTAAGGAAATTGGTAGACTTTCGAAGAAAACACTCCTATGGAACCCAAAGGCAGATGTTTCACTGTATGTTATATATTGGTGGAACACCTTCAATTTGTCAACAGCATTTTCTTAAAGTATAAACTAGCTACTGTCTTGGTTCCTTTTTCCATTTAGAGTTCTTTGGCTCCTGGAAAACTACCAGTTTTCCTCACTCTAAAAATAAGACAGGGTAGTCATTCACAAGAAGTTACTCTAACCACTTGAAAAATACTTAACAAAAGTTTCTCAAGCTCAATTTGGGAGGATGCTATAGATAATATGGTCATTATGCAACTCTACAAATAAATCCATGGCAGCTGAAGCAAAATTTATGTATTTATTTAATTTTTTTATTGTTGAAAGTATTACATATGTCCCTCCTTTTCCCCCATTGACCCCCTTCAGCCTGCCCCTGCTCCCATTCCAGACCTTCAGCACCCTATTGTCTGTGTCCATGAGTTATGCATATATGCATACAAGGTCTTTAGTTGATTACCTCCCACCCCCCACCCTCTCCCACTTTCCCTAATGAGATTCCACACTCTTTCCAGGCTGAAGCAGAATTTAAATGATAAACCAATACAGGCATACCTCATTTTATTGTGCTTTGCTTTATTGTACTTCAAAGAGCTTGTATTTTTTACAAATTGAAGGTAAGACCCTCCACCAGCAAAAAGATTATGACTGCCTTTATTGCAGTGGTCTGAAGCCATACCTGTAGTCTCTCTGAGTTATGTCTGTATACACAAGCCTATAGGACAGTGATGGCGAACCTATGACACGCGTGTCAGAGGTGACACACGAACTCATTTTTTTGGTTGATTTTTTTTGTTAAATGGCATTTAAATATATAAAATAAATATCAAAAATATAAATCTTTGTTTTACTATGGTTGCAAATATCAAAACATTTCTACATGTGACACGGCACCAGAGTTAAGTTAGGGTTTTTCAAAATGCTGGCACGCCGAGCTCAAAAGGTTCGCCATCACTGCTATAGGAGCTAGTAAATTGCATAGGTAGGATTAGGTTGCAAAATGCTTTATTTTTAGTCTAATTGCTCTTTTTACCAAATGCTTTTATAAGAAAAAGGGAAAGTTCTTAAACAAAAATATGTGGAAATTGAGGACGGAAAATATTACTTTAACCAAAGGACTTAGAAAGGCAGTTCTGATATACTTCATTTTACATGATCACTTCATTTGCAATCATTTAGGATAATCATTTTCCAAAATTATAAATTTCCTTTACAATTAAATTTTTAAATAATTTTATACTTTTTATAGAATTAAGGCTAGAAAAATTTTTTAAGTGAATACATTAATTCATTGGAACATTACATAAGATTAAAGTCTACTTTGAATGTGCTTTTACTGTACATAGACTAAAGACTTTGTAAAATTATTTGAATTTTATGAGATCAGCATAAATAGCAGAAAATACACATAAACTAATTCAAACATATTCCTTTGTCCCGGTAAATTACTATATATGCCTCTAGCTCCCTCATATGTGAGGTTCTGTAAAAGATTTTTTTTTTTTGCCCTCCCAGTGTGTTTTATTCACCATTTAAAAACACATTTGAAATATATTTCAATTGTGTGAGAAGTGATATAAATACATTTGGTGATTAATATTTATTTGATCAACTGTGAGTGCAACAATATGACTTCTAATTTGAAACTACACAAGCTTCCTTTTCAGCAATCCTGCCTTTCATTTGCTATAACACAGTCTGATCTTGGAAAGAGAATTTGTTAGGTATACTTTTCCCTACTCTTTTTCCAACTTGAATTGTTGAAACAGAAGAACAGGCGAGTGGGCATATAGCCCTATTTCCAGGTGTGCCATATTGAAATGTGTAAAATGTGTGAGGGAATTGGGAAACTCTTAAACTCTAGGCCTGTAGGTGATTCCTGAGAGCTTGGCCTATTGAAACGTGTACCCTGCAAAATAAATATATATATATATATATATATATATATATATATATATATATATATATATATATATATAAAATCTGCAGTATGTAAACATGCTTACAGACACTTTCTATAAAAATGGTGGAGTAGCTGTCAGGATGACATCTCCCAATGTTAAATAATGATCCTGCTCTTTTTTGTATTATTATTCCTATTGTTTTATTTCTATTCCCTGTCCTAGTGGTGCCTTTTGTGGCACTTCAGCTGTGATGAGATGGGCGGGTGAGCAGCTTCCTCCAGAATTGACGCCAGCTGGTTCGGAAGACTGGCAAGCCCTCAACTCTCCTCTATCTACCACGTTAGAGATTGACTTTATTATCTGCTGTAGCTCCATGCCATGCCCAGTCTCCAATGGCTCAGAATGCAGGCATATAACACAGCCCTATTCACCATCACACTTATGTTGATTTATTCCTAACTTCAGGAATTGCCTTTTAAAAACAACTACCAAAAAAGTGAGGGTCATCCACTTCTAATGCTGGAAACCCTGTGATAATCTGTTCCATGCATTCAAATGAAAATATGACTTCTTGGCAGAGAATAGCATTATAATGTAAAATCCCATATGCTGTTATACAGTATGTTGCAATCTGTTTTACGGTTGCCTCTATTCTAACGAGTGAATACTGCCAATAAAGCAATTGAAGATAACACTAATTGCTTATTTCTGTGATCCATAATTTTTATGGCTGCCTTATAGCTCTTTAGTCAAATAGATGCTTTTTTGGCCTTTAAGATCTAGAACTCATGTATGGTAGCAATTGAAAGTTGTATATGCTAGCCTGAGAGGCTTTTCTGTACTTGATGAATTGGATGCAGCAGAAAAATAATGGAAATATATGAAAGAAAATAAAAATCTTAAATTGGCTCTAACAGATAAACTCTAGATTTTATCAATATTTAGGTAACTTCAAATAAATGCATAAACATCTGGCTGTGTATGAGACTCCATTAGGCTGTTAGGGTTTCTTTGGCTTTGTGCATTTTTGGAGCCTATTGAAAGCAAAGGTGACCATGGAAGACATGGGGGTATGTGAGCACAGTTAGTTGGAGATGAGGGGTCTACATTTGACTCTGGCTTTGCCACATATTGACAATATTATATGTGATCTTGAGCCAGGGATTCAACTTTTCTGAGTTTAGGTTCCTCTCAGAAATGCTGTGATGACACTTTGCTAACTGTAAAGTAACTAGACCCTTGTTAGTGTTTTGCTTGATCCCTGTTTGGAGCCATCATGACATGTCTTCTCATGAATAATTTCATACAAACCTCAAATTGTAAATCATTTGTTCAAGAATTTATCTAGTCCTTTGCTACTCAAAGTATAGTCTGTAGACCAGCATCACTGGCATCACATAGGAGCTTGATGAAAATGCAGAGTATCTGGCCCTACCAAAGGCCTGCTGATCAGACTCTTCTTTTATCAAAATCCTTAAGTAATTAGTATGAACACTAAAGATTGAGAAGCTCTGATCTAGTCTTACTTACCTCATAGGTTGAGAAGGTTGAGATTCAGCAAGGTGATGTGATTCACAAGAGGTCACATAGTATATTCAGTGCCCAGAGGAGTGTCTGGGTCTTCTGATCTTTAACCCACAGTCTTCACCTTAAATATGGAAGGTTCACATATATGGTGTGACAGATTTCAGATGAACTACATAGGCTCAAAAATGGGCAACATATTTGTAGCTTAAACTAGTGTAAATCAGAAAAGCCATCTGTCTCTGCTTTATTTGGTCTGATAGTGAAAATCAAAGCAAACAATATTAGGTTGTATTACTGAGCTTAAATTATATATTAAAGGTGTCTGAATACCCATAGATTTCTATTCATGAAGTATGGTAGATATGTTCTCAAATTCTCAAATGGAAGGATTTAGCTATTAAATTAAAAGTGCATGTACAAAGATCACAGGGACCTAGTATTCCATTTTTCTATTCGTTTTAGCTATTATGATCTCTTTGGTAAGAAAAAAATAAATGATGCTTAAGTGTAAATACATATTTATCTCTTCTGTTCTAATGAAAATATGCCATGTGCTATGCCCAAATGAGGTGCCAAAGGATTTTACAAAACAATAGCTTAAAAATGCACACAATTCCCCAATGAAATTATATATATACAGTAGGCAAGCAGCTCTAAGAAATAACACTGCATTTGTTTAATTATAATATAGACTATTACTATGTTATTGGGCATACTGGCAATGTTTCCTATATTTATTAAGAGCTGTGCACTGTGAACTACATATAAATGATCACATTTAATCTTCACCAAAATTCCATGGGGTGCTATTATTATCCTTATTTTATAAGAAAAAGGGTGAACCCCACATTGAGAGAGGTCAAGAAAAGAGCTTGCCCAAGGACACAGCCAGCAAGATAAAACAGAGGGAGAAACTCAGGAATGAGGAGTTTAAGTGAGCTTTCCAAATTAATGTTGTGATTTGGGAGTAAGACTTTTGAGTCCTAATTCCTTGAGTTTTGACTTAATTAGATCTCTTCTCAAGATGGGAACTTCTACCATAATTTTGTTCAGGGAGGTTGGATTGCTGGCAACCCATTCTTC